>NW_028297138.1:9655380-9832880 GCF_055798465.1 Pogonomyrmex barbatus
CGTTTTATCGCGCTCGTATAACGAATTATAAGGCAGAGGTCCCCCGATCGAACGACCACGGGAATCTACTCGGCGCCGAAATAATCTTACGGTTATATAACGCCGCTTTTCCGTGATGCCGTGATACTGTCGTTTCGGAAAATCGCTTGTGCGGCACTGCACATCGTCGAGTTACGTATTATCCTTAGTTCGCCATATGTCAAGGGAAAGTGAGACAGAAGATAAAGTTACCGCGGTATTTGCGCGTGTGAATACATGAATTATGTCATATTATTATTAATTATATCATGCAGGCGACACTGTATATTATTAGTTAATTAATAATTATAAGGAAGTGCGATCTTAAAGAGTAAAATCTTTTCTAGTTGGTAATGTCGTTATTTATTTTCTTTTTTCATTGAGCAGAGAGCTCGACCATTCTCTCTCTCTCTCTCTCTCTCTCTCTCTCTCTCTCTCTCTCTCTCTCAGCAGTCGGACCGGTATTTCGTTGATTTCGAGTCGAACGATTTTCAGTATATCTACCCGGCTTAATTTTAATTAGGAACGCAAGTATTATTGCAAGTCAGTTTAACGCAATTAAAAGTAATTAAAGTACACCGGTGCGCCCTTTTTTTTTTGCAACAGGCCGCTGTATTCGGACTGTAGCGCGTAGCGATTTTTATCCCAGCTTCTCCAAGTCTCGGCGGAGTTGGAAATTTTAAGCTCGTCCGGGTGTAAATACAAGATCGCGAATGAGCAATGAAATTGTAGACAATTGTGCAAATACATAAGGCACACATATGTACAATATCATCCGGCGAGACATATACACGAGGTGCGCAAACATTGTCTCCACGTTTCTTTGTCGGAATTCAATATTTGTCCCTCCCGAATGAAAGTGTATTATCGCGTATCAATCAAGAAGAACAAATGTTTGCCGAGGGGCGGAGGATAGCTTCGACTTCGACTAGTCGACTAGTCGGCGAGACGACGCACCGCCATCCCCCTTCCCTCTCCCCCCCCCCCCTCCGGGTAGGAAATCACCGATCGACGGTGGGATTAATTATCCACGGCGATTAAATATCTGTCGGCCGGGAGTTTGATCCGCGGTCATGATCGACCGTGTAATCACACAATCGTTCTAAGGTCGATTTAATCGGCATGCCCAGTTCATATTGCAGGTCGCGAGACGCTGTTTAAATTGCATCGCGTCGCATTGATGCAAAATGTAAGCATTACGTGAGTCGAATCTTGCGTCGCACTTTATACAGGATGTTGCTGAAATACTCGGGCCGTGCTTTGCAGATGTTCTCCTTGATCAAGTTGGCGCCGATTTTTCCTCGGAAATTTGACGGAAATTTGATTTTGCCACGGTCTCCTCTTTAACTTTAAATATTAAATACTCTGGCAACTGAGTTGCCAATATATTTAATATTTGACCTGAAATTCCGTGTTAAAATAAACACGAAATTGTATACAGGATATAAGATTTTATTAGTGATATCTATCTCTAAAATTTAATAATACAACACACCTGTTATTTCCGACTATTTTCAACAACCACTTCAAACGCATCGATATTTTTGATATAAATAAGCTTATTTTGAAAAATAAGTTATAAACTGTTGGAAAATTACATTTATGAAGTTTGTCCAAGCATTTTAGGAGCACACTGTACACGAACGTTATACATGTGGGAATTGTCAGCGTCTTTCTTCGCCTATTTCTACGTAGACTTCAATTTTGAATTTTGCGAGGATAGACGGAGTGGCAAATCGGATTTCCTGAATTGTCGAGATCTCCGCTTCTCTCGGGGAAGCATCATCGAAAACCAGTTTGAACGGCTGGATACACGTGATCGATAAATAGTCAGACGAGGACGTGCGAGTGTCATTGAAAGATTCGCAACTTGCGAGGTGACGCAATAGATTTGTCTGCCACAGTCGTTTTAGGACAACGCGCAGCTTCGTACATCACGCTCATGTCCTTCTCTACGATTTTTACGGGGTTGAGAGACGTGTTTCAATTACATAACAAAAACCGAATGTTTGTCTCGTCGAGAGAAATCGTCGCGTCGCAGAAAATATCGGCAGCCGATCGAATATTTTATCCATCGTAAGACAACGTTGGAGGTCTGATAATAATCTGTCTACGCCGTGACCGATTCCGTTTGGTTTTTGTGCTGCAAATATGACGCGATGCTTGATAGTTACGGTATTCGAATTTTGAAGCGGTATCCGTGCCGCGATCGATAGCGTCTTTAGTTTCAATTTGCGTGTCTCGAAATGGCATGCTGCCTGAAAACAAGGCGGGTTTAGCTATGACGCCACTTTAAGTGGTAACCCACTTGCTGACAAATTGGCGTGACTCAGTCTTGTTCCATTCGGGGATTATTGCAAACTGCGTAGCAAAGGGCGTATCTATCTCTCTCTCTCTCAACTCGAAACTGAACGGCTGATGGCTGAAAAGTTTCTTCAAATAGTTCTACTACCGCGGCGTGGCAAATATTGAGACGCGTCTTTTCCTTTTCGTCAAGGCGACAATATTATTGTCGGGCTACTTGCACACTTTTATCATGTTTACAAAGTTTAATTACTCGCCTGTTCTCGCAGCCAGACGTACAGGGCAAACTTAAATTAGCATGCATACGAGGGCTTTGACACCGAGACACAGTAGAATTAATATTCCCAGTAAAGGCAGCGAAATCCGAATCAGGGCGCAATCACGACGGCTGAATAGCGGACGCGGAGATATAGTGTTAATTATGTGCCAAATCAATTAGCAACTTGTTGATCGTCATTAATACTCGATAAACCTGGTCAAACATCCAAACGGTCCTTGCGAAGGTCCGGAAAACTTATAAGCCATAAACAACAATGTATGCAACGTGGTCCCGTTCTCGCGGATCACGCGCAGATTTAATGCCAAATTATCCCTAATCGCCGTTATATACCGCGAATGCGAATCACGCTTTAGCTGTAACGAACGCGTGTAAACGTGCGTCGCTGTCACAACACGTTGCACTTTGCGTGATCCAAGGATAGAAGCTCGAAATAAAGGAGTGAGAACCAGACGTGGCAGGAGACATTTTTTGATACGAATGAAGATACGTAAAATTTTTAACTAAAAAAACGAACTTTATTAAAACAAAATATATAAAACGTATGAATAAAATATATATATATATATATATATATATATATATTCAACGTCTTATAAATAACAGAAATAATAAAATCATTTTCAAAACTAACTTCTATCTCTGAGAAGACGATATGCGCGATAATTTAAATATCTCTTTCGGCTGACTGCACTTCTCCCGTGCCATTTTATTAATAATAATATTAAATGAACAAGTGTAATCGACCTGGTGTTCCTCAGTAGTTTGACATCTATTGTGTCTTTTCATATTCCCTTATTATGTTCTGTACATGCAGCCTCGTCGCGGTTGGCCCGCTTATATCATATCTCGTTTACGGAACTCCGGCGTATTGTTGTACTATCCTGTTCCACTCCTTCGGGAAGGATCGCTGAATGTGAGAAAGGACCTTCTTGATCTGACGTGTCTCCTCGGGGTTGCACTGCGGGCAGGAGCCTCTCAGAACCAGCGGCACTAAACCTGGATAAAATAACGACGTAGGATTTCAACAGAATTTTCGGGTCGGTTTTATGTAGTATGTAAGCTTATATGCGCAGGTCCCTCTCGAGATTCATGTATGTGTGCACAATATTATCGCAAGATATAATGGTATTTGATGTTTAACATTTCCGCGAGCGTATATAGTCTGTTCCGGAATCCCTGATGCTAATTTTAACCTTTTATGAGGCAAGCGCTGCCGCGCGTGGCACGAAAAATAAGGATGGAAAAATGATGGAGATTACGAAAGAGAATAAATATCTGTGAACGATATGAGTTTGAATAGCGTGGCGATACTCTCAATTTCTAGCATTTCCGATAAAGAATTGAAACTAATATGATTTCGCTGAGTTCCGCTTCCGCTTCTACAGGCACACACGAAAATGTTCGACCCCTATGTTTACTCTGGAACGATGGAAACGCGACAATTAGTGACGTTCTTGTTCGCGTATCTCTCACAGTGGAAACTGAACGCACCGAAATTACACGAAAATTACACCAGCCGTGAACTTTGTTTGCACAATTTCGATAAATATTAACTCAAATTTGCTTTGAAAATATGAAAGGGGTATCTTCCATTCCCTGTGATCTTTTTCTCAGAGTGCAGCTATCTGTAAAGATCGGTCAATTTTCTGCGGCTGCGTCGAAAATTGTGGGATCAAAGAGAATTGAAAGTTTTAAGTTTCATTTCGGATAATAATGGGAATGTATTTGTACTTGTACGATGGATTTACTCGTACTTTTCAGACGTCGTCCAACGGGGTCGCATGGCGCCTCACCCAAGGCGCACTTAAGCTGTCTGTTCAGGTAACGTTTGTCGCTCAGGGCCATATTCAGTTGTTCGTCGGAAACTCGCGATCTACCGGATTGCTGCCCCTCGTCGTCCGCCGACTCGGTGGCCATCGCCACGGCGAGGAGGGCACAGGTCAGGACGAGGATCTGCAACATAATTACACATATATGCAAATGCGTGGCCCACAATGGCGCACCGATTATTATTATCGAATGCAACCTTGATACCGACAGCTAAACGGGCGTCGACGGGCGTCGTTCCCAGCTTTTTCAGCGCTTTCGCGATAGTCTGGGATAGTCCCTCGACTTTATTGCCTCGCCGGATTTCCGCCGTACGGCGAACGCCGCGGGGCGTAAAAAAAGAGGGAGACGGAGAGTGTTTTACGCGAGTTTCGGCGAGCCGCCGCGCGATGCCACGTTAAACTTATTAACCCCGGGCTGTAGCGACGGGGGGGGTAATATCCCGACGACGGTGCTTAACGTGATTACACCATCTGCAAGTATTATAGTAAACGGGTTCCGACCTTTCGGTGAGACACAGGACGTGACACGCGCGCGTGCGCGCGCACAGATAGACCCTGCATGAAGCGAAATTAGCCGCACGGCCGTCCGACAATAAGGGCGGAAGCACGTCTGTCATGCGGTAACGAAAGCGGATAAGGTAAGGGTTGGCCTGCAGGCGAGGCGACGTGGCGACGGCGCACACCCCGGCGAAGCACGCCAAAGCTAACACGGCTAAACAAGCAGCAACCACCGTCGTGCTGTTGCTGCTATACGACGGTGGTATGCGAGTGGCTCCAATCTCTGTTTGCTCGTTCTTCTCTCTTCTCTCGCATCGCGTTGCATCGCGCGTCGCCACTGTCGTCGTCGTCGTCGTCGTCGTCGTCGTCGTCGTCGTCGTCGTCGTCGCCACCGTCGTCGGGATTTAACTAAGGTCGCCGCTTTTAAATTACCTCCTTGTCGCCTCGTCGCTCGGCGCGCGCGACGCTCTCTCTCTCCTCCTTTTTTCATAAACTCTCACGACCATTCTAATTCGGGAAGTAAATTTTCTCCTCGCGCTCTCAGCACCGCGCCACGCTCGCCGCGGTCTCCTCCCTCATTAAGGGTGCTTCTTTAGAGATTCAGCGGGTGCGCTAACAAGTGCCGGCTAATTTTGCATGTATTTGTGTATTATCGCGTGGAAACGATACAATTATTCCGCCGCGCGAATTAAGAAGGATTCTCTGGACTTACAAACCACGCGAATGTCCACGAATAAGGGCAAGTTAAACACGCGCAATCTAAACCGCGCGTATTCATTTAAAATTATTTGCCCGATGCGAAACGCCAGCGCCGTTATACCGCGCTGTGATATACCGCTGATGGAATTTTCGAAACATCAAATATGCACTACGTGATATGGGCATATGAAAAAAAGTGCTATCCTAGTTTGAACTGTGTACATGTATGTTTGAAAGTGCCGACACACTGCTCGATGATAGTCCCGCCGCTGGTGAGAGTTTTTATACCTCAAAATAGGATACAGGTCAATTGGCTCTTTGGATTTGTGCGCCCATCAAAAAAATATGGCGTGTGAGTGTGTTTCGTCACGTTGTCTCACGTTAGCCGTTAATCGAACGAGTTTATGGAGACGCGTTGATTATCCGACACGATATAGCTTCGACGTAGGAACGTATTTCTAGATTATTACGAGCCCGTAATATACCTGAGCCCGTAGGCAATCGAATTCCTTCGCGCGCTGTTTATTGGATTCCTTTGACATCCTTTGTGCTAACGTATTCGCGCTGATCGAGACCCTCTTTTGCATATCGCTTCGCGAGTAAACCCGTTTGGGAGCTATCCCAAGCTATCCGCGCCGCGATCGGAAACGTATGATTCGTGTCGTCTATGTCTTTTATTTTAACCAATTTTTTTTTTCTCTTTTCCTCACGCGCGTTATAATTTGAATTTTTAATCCCGCCGTCCTTTCACTGCTTTCTCCGGCCTGGATTTCGAATAACCTCGGGCTTTACGATCGCCGATTTTCTTTCTTGCCTTCGCGGTTTTTTTGCGAACATTTTACGTAGTCGGCTTTACGGTGAATTTTTTTATCTTATTTCTTCTTTCATTGTAACGCTGGTACATACGATGTACGCGAGATAATGGAATACCAAATTTTTCGCTCTCGATAGAAACGCTCTTGGTGACTAATCAAACGAAAATAAAAGCGTCGTAAACTTTTTAGTTCCACATGCAATTGCAAGTTTGAATGGAATAATTTATTATTAGAATTAAATTTTTACGTTTCTGCTTTAAAAATACCGCGTATCTGTCGACGCCGGGTTTCATGACCCAAATACGGCTTAATCATGGCGTAATTACGTTTCGCATTTCAAGTCGCACTTAGCACGTCTGCCTCGTCCGTCTGATTTCCCGGCGGAGACGCGAAATCTCGCGAATTTCGACTTTTGTGGCAGAATCCTAATAATCGCGACGGCTCCGTAAATCACGGCGCGCACCACGCAGCATGCCTATACATTATATATATATATATATATATATATATATATATAACGCGAAAGTGATTTGTGGATTCGATGCGGGTGCGCTCGCGCAAAACCGCTTACTTCCGCAAACCGGTGTGGATTATAAGAATTATTGCCCGTTCTGAATGGCAAATTGGCGTCGATATATAGATTTTATCGGTGGCACGTCCGCGCTAATACCGGTCCTCTTCGCTTGTTATAACACCGGAATGTTTCGTGCAATGAGTGCCACGCGGCTTCTCTCTCTTTCTCTCTCTCTCTCTCTCTCTCTCTCTCTCTCTCTCTCGCTCGTTGTACATACAGCGATCCGCATACGGGCCGTTAATTACGCTCGCATTGAATGTAACGGCTGATAATGCGCCGTAAGCATACGACGCGACCCGTCACGAAATCGCGTTGTTGGTATAGTATTAATTACGTTCATTGCCCGCGCCCGTATACAGCAATAATTACTTAGTTATCGACACGGCACTTTCGCTCCGATTACGATGATTTACTCGACGTCGCGTCACGCCGCGCCGCATCCTCACGTCTGCGCGCGGCGGCATTTGCGCGATTTATGAAATTAACAATCCGCATTGACTGCCGAGAGTAGAGTCCTCCTCTCGTCGGTGAATGGTAGCCGAGATATATCAACGGAAACAGTCCTACAAGTTATACGTTTGGACCGATATCGACGTCTCGCTCGATAAATAATAATTTAGCGACCGCTCCCCGCCCACGGTTGGCGCGGTATTATTTGCGGCCGCGTTAATTTACGGTTATCAAATTAATTTACAGTTGCTTGGCGGTAATCGAGATATACTAGCGAGATTGTCGCCGGGCATCCGCGTCTTCTCATTTCATACCGGTAAATAATATTACCGATAAATAACGCAGCTTGCGCTCTTTGGAATACAATATTCGCGCGGACCGGAGCGAATTGTGGCGGGGAAAATTAATAGTAGATTGTAGATTAATGATTGTCGGGCGAAAATTCGGAGCATATTTGTACCAAAATCCCGTTTTGTAGAACCGTGTACGTTTAAACGATGGTTAATGCACGTGCACCTCAGTCATTTTTTAATCCACTTATGTTGCTAGATATATTTTTTTTAACAAGAAGACATTTGCATATTAGGGTAAGTTGCGAAAAAAGCGTATAATAAACGTTATGCAAATTTAGAGGCGCTAATTTATTTTTCAGTTATTTAATAGCGCGCATTTTGCAGTTTCATGAAATCCGGGAGTTAAAATTGACGCAATTGTTGTTACATTTTATGCTTTATACTTTATTGTTGAAGATTATCTCAACTTTGAAGATTATCTTCGATAATATATTCATTTATCTTCTTATTCGCTTTTAGATCACAATGCGATCGCACTAAGGATTACAAAACCGTTCGACAATCTTCTCCGCGATTGTTATTCTGGTCGGGCGATGTTTCGACACCTTTTGCATAAGTATACTATTGCGATACGTATGAATTATAATGTTATCGCATTGTCGATAAGCCGTTGCCAATCGCGTCGCACATACAACCGTCGTGCTACGTGTGGAAATTCGATAATTCGATTTTATTGCGGGAAAAGTCGCCTTTTGCTTTTCGTAAGATTTGATTCTGTCTATTTCTTGCGAGCGTATATGTGTCGAATGTTTCAGTCTTTATATGATTCTATAAACATTTTACCTCGAGAAATAGAGAAATTTTAGAATTAAGATATAAAACTGTTCAAACTGTTTACTTTTATTAAGGGTAATCTCTTTTGCAATTATAAAATTTGATGCGTATATTGTATAAAATAAATCATGTAATTAATTTAATCGACTCTCGTAATTATTGGCACAAAATTTCAAATTGAGAGACACGTGGAGATTTAATTTTACAAGGACCAAAATTCTATTATGTCCACGCAAGCTGATAAGAATACATAATGACGTGTCTGTCTCGTTAACTATAAAGATCTCGATATGATATTTTTCTGCTTCTCATTTTCATTATTTATGTTTTTTCATTCGTATTGCCCGCGCGTGTACACAGTGTGAATACAGTTACGCTCTATAAACCAATGCAATTTTAAAGTATCAGCAGAACGTGTTATAATGTTTTCTCGCGCAAGATGCAATTATTTTGCATCATACGATCGTTTAGTCGTACAAAGGCACGTAACAATGGAACGTTATTGGTTTAATCTAATGGCGCATTAATCCGAACCTTTGCATACACGTCTAGCAAACATTGTTTCATTCCAAACTCGGCAATGTACCGTGTAAAATACATCTTTATCGGCTTTCAATATTTACCTCGTCTAAACAGAATGTATGTAAAGCAAGAATACGATAAAAAATTTATTGTTTTATTTTATTCATTTCTTATTTTTCGAAAAAGCAAGAGTCACGAAAATATGTGTTTCCAGGATAAATTATATTAATTATCGTTGATGTTACGATCCGATTTATGTTACCTCATTATTTAATATTTACCTCGCTACGATATTATTCCTCATGCAATATTTGCAAGCATCGATTACGGCATACGTTCTTTTTTATATTTTATACAGTTTGTACGTCTTTTCGGCTTCAACATAAATATATCGAGGCCAATAATTTTACACTTATTTTTTTTTTTTTTTTTTTTTTGATGTCTCAGATTACAGATATGCTTTGTAGGAGTAGCGCAGTTTCCGAGACATCCCAAGCAAATATACAATTATGCAAAGTGGCGCATTTCTTGACGCGAATTTATTCGTCTCCGAGTAGTCCTTCGTTGTAGGGTAAAACGCATTACAATAAAAATAAATCGTCCGGAAACGGCAGTAGACCCTCCTCTATCCTCGAATACTCCTGTCGTAAATGTACGACACCGAGCGAGAGTCCGCGAGGAGGATCCTAAGTAGCTCGTGCCCGTATCTCGAACCGTGTCCGATGAATAAGCTTCTCGAGGCGGTGTCGTAAGGGAGTTCCACCGGGGCGAGAATTTTCCCCGCATACCGAAACAACCGCTCTCGCTAAATGCCGCAGCTTCGGGTGCGCGCGCGGGCGAGGAGGAATCTCGGCTCTTCCCCGAGGGCGTTCTCCCCCGAAACTTTAAATCACCGTCCGCGCGTGTGTATATATACGTGTGTGTGTATACACGTATATATGTGTGTATGTATGTACGTGGGGTGTGCGTACCGCGCGCACGAGAGTGCATCAACCTGTTGCGCACGTTCGTCACTCACCTTGATTGCCAGAGCCATGCCGAAACCCGGGAGGTCGGTCGGTGTTCAAGATCGCGTCGTTTGATCTCGGGGCACGGCGCAAGAGATAAGTATCGATCTGAGGCGACTGAGAGAGTCTGGGAGTCGATCACGGTGACGATGTGTGCGTGTGTGTGTGTGTGTGTGTGTGTGTGTGCGTGTGTGCGTGTGTGTGTGTTTGTGTATGTGTTGTGTGTGTTGTGTGTGCGCGCGCGTATATCGCGAAGAAGCTCTGAACGTCTGTGCTCCTTCTGCGATCCACTCGATCGGTCCTCTCACCGCAAAATCGCGCAACGCACTGGACCCAGAGAGACACGTATCCGTGGCTTTTTCTCCCCTTCCTTCCGATAAACACTAAAGTATACGTAGCGTACGACACGTGATATATACCGGCATTCCGGGGAAGTGCCTACTCTCCGGGTGCCGACGTCGCCGAAAGAAGGGGAAAAGCGCGTGACGTATGTAAGCGAGAGGTGCTACTTTTTTTTTCACTTCTGATGGATATACGTACGACGAATATACGACCGGATGCTGCTACTTTATGCGACTTTCGTCGGGCCGCTCTTTCTTTCGCGGAAGATAAAGAGATGAGGAAGAAAGGAACTGAGTTATTAGGCATTCTCGCCTATTAGAACTCTCTCGAATCTTATAGAGGAGGAAAATCATAGAGATTTATTTATGTAGCATTTCTGGAATCAAAATTGAAAATAGACAATCAAGTGTAATTTAAATGAAACGTTTATATTTCCGGCATAATTGACACGTGAATCATGTTACTGGACGTATAAGCTTTCGAATTTTTCTTCGATCGTGTCGACATACGCGAGGCAGAACGGATTCGCGAATCGCGTTTCTTAGGGAACTCAAGGCGGATCTCGTGTCATTAGGCAAGCCACCCGCTCGATTTCACTTATCGAGGAGCATCATCATTGACGGCTATTTTCGTTTCGTTTTCTCGACGGAACTTCATGTATTACGTCACATACAAGGAAATCGTTGCTATCGATCTCTTTCTCGCTGCGCTTCGCAATAGCGATCTGACTGTGTAGGTTAAATATTTCGATGGGTAAAACACTGGTGGGTAATTAACGCGACATTTAGCTTATCTTTAGTTTAACTTGAATTAAGAATAAAATAGTGTAGTTTGGTTTTGTGTAATGTCGAACTATTACTTATTGTCAGTCGAATTCGCTATTTTGATATCTTTTAGCAAATATTCTAGCAAAAATTCAATGTTCAACTTTCAAAAAGTAGCTCACAGTAAGAATAAATATCGTAATAATACTCTTAATTTTTGAAGCTGTGCAAATTGTGCTATTCACTTTTTTTATTTTCAGAGCATTTTATTCGATTTAGTATTTCAGGTCGTCCAATCTTTTTCTTTTCAAAAAACGTACTTTCTCTCCCTTTCCTTCATCAATGTCTCTTTTTCTTCATATGAACCTACTTGTTGGATGACACTGCATAATGATAACAAGTAGAGTCGGCTGAATATTCTCATAATTCCAGCAGCGGAATTAATCATCGCAACGTGAAGTAAAATATATTCGCCAGCATGTAAAAATACGCATTTATCTCGTCGTACGTTCAGACGCACAGGTCTCAGCTTTTTACGCTGACTCTCCTCCGCTTAATGTGGCATTTGCATCGCAAATTTCACCGCTATTTCCTCCGCCGGATACATCCCGATCCGCAAAGTTGCATCGTTATAAAAGCAATCCCGATAAAATCACCGACCTGTCTCTCTTTCGGACGAATAACGAGTTAACGAGCGTATTTTTCGGCGCGCTCGCACGCCGTCGTCTCGGCTTACCGACGTCACTCTCTCGTTCTGCCCCGTCGACCTCTTTTTTTCTGCACGTTTCACCGCGACTTCGCAACCTGGAAGCGGCGAGAAAGAGCTCCCGATAAAATCGCCCGGTTTAATGGGGGCGATCGGTGCCGCGACTCGACGCGTCGTTCGCGTTCGCATATTCGACGCCGTACTCGTCCGCGATGATAACAGGTTTTGAAAACGGGCTTCGATGAAAAAAAAAAAAAAAAGAAAGAAGACGAAGAAGAAGGCGCGAGGAGGGAGGTATGAAAAATACGATTGTGAGAGAGCGGACGCGCCAACCCAGCCTCCACATCGACGGGATGGACCATCAACGGAGAAAAATCGTACCTTGTATCGATGAAGGTTACATCGGGTAGAATTCACTCTCCTATGCAATCTCGAGCCGGAAAATTTTTCGTGGCATCGTGTTGGCAAAATCTCACGTTGCTATCCAAAAAAGAATAAACGTACGCAAGAGCTGAATGAAATTTTAATCAATGATAATTGAACAATAAAATTTGCGAGGTTAATTATGATTATCAATATTTATGATTAATCTGTATTCATGATTAATGAGTAATGAAAATAAAGAAGGCAAAATTAATCATGATCGAATTATCAATAGTTAATTGGAAACTGATTACATTTTAGTTAATTGATTCAATAAATTAGATGGATAAAAAAATATATATCTGGAGCTTTTTATAAAGTTTGTCTTGATCAATTAAATACAAAAACTTTAAGCTAATAGTAAAAATTGTTTGAAGATGCTCTATATTTAAAGATATAAGATAAAAAAATAAAAAAAATCTTATGAAAAACGCGGACGCCTGTCGTATTTGCTTCAACTTTTTAATTTCCCGTATTACATATTTTAGTATCCAAGTTTGTAATCAAAATTTATAAAATATGAAAGTTAAATGAAGAGTAAATTTTATTATACATTCATTTGCATTTTCTTTACAAGAAGATCTATTGGGACTTTTAATTAAATAACGCAAATAGTTTAAAAAAAGTAATATAAATATTTTTACAATCTATGGCTGTTTCTCGACGCTCTCTTTCGTTAGAGTTCTCGTTTCTGTTCGAACAAAAGATACGTTGTTTATATTTTATATGTCATAATTCAGACATTTTTGCGGCATTTTGCTCGTAGCTAACAGATAGAGGAAAGAGAGGGGGAGAGATGGATTGCAAACCTTGTCAATCGCGTTGATTTGTTCGTCAGTTTCTGTAAGATTTAATTTCCCGGGAACAACGAAAAGTGCATTTTTGTTTAGAGATTTTCGTACCAGCGCCGGCGGCATCCAAAAGAGGGCGGATTCCAACACCCCTACAAAGTCGACGTGTCGTGCAACGGCTACCTCCCCCCCTTTCCCTCTCATGCTTTCGTGCTTCGATTTTTTTCCTCGCTGTCTCTCCGTCATCGGCTGCCTTCCTTTTTTCTTTTTCGTCACCCGACTAGGTTGTCGGGAGCTGTTTGAATGGGCGATCGTTTCGAGGCGATCCGATTGTTCCGACGGAACGAGTTTACCCCGAAAAAAAAGAGTGCCCGATGGGGAAAGAGGAGATCGATGGCTTATTGTGCTGTTAGTCACGTCGTGTGACTCTTCGGAAAAGGGATAGGAGAGGAAGTATGGAAGAGGCGGCTTGATTCACCTCGCGTTGAGTTTATTTAACATTTGCAGCCGCTTAACAGCCCAATTGGTTTTATATCCCTCTAGCGACGCGTCCCATGCATATTGAAAACGCGCCAAACTCGTGGAGTGCGTGACAAGAATCGTTATTATTTAATTTAATAGTAATTTAACAGCTTTATACATGTTTCCACTTTATCGCGAATTATTTGGTACCACTTATTCATTTCGGGTAAATTTAATTCACTTTAACTTCAGCTAATCCGAATATTTAAGTATTTCTTATTATTCAATTTAATGAAACAATTTTGTCAATTTATTTATATTTACTGCCTCTTGGTCCTCGACCGGTGTAAGAGTAACGCAATCACGTAACGGGCACTACAACCTGTTTGCTAGAAAAATTATATTTTCAAGCGCGGAACGATGGGTGGAGCGCAGTCCTGAGAGAAAATTAGGAAAACTGCGCCGGTGATTAAGTCAACTTTAACAGGAACGTGCCGGACGTAAATTTGAGATATCGCACGTGCGTGGTCACGTTAATTCCTTTTTTTTATCGTCGCACCGTTATTTACCAAGCTATCGGAAAATTCAACGGTTTTATCTTTTCCCCAGGTTCGCGCAAATGGTTTTCCCGCTTCTACATGGCGCGTGTAACAGCCATAACACGCGTGAATAGTGAATTGCATAAATAAACGCGCTCCGCGTTTCAATTCGCAGCGCGAAACGAAAGCGTGTTGTAACCACTATTTGTATATATATACATATATATATATATATATATATATATATATATATATGTGTGTGTATACGAGGGCGATTGGTCCCGCGTTGTAAATCCTTGACTGCCAAGTGAACTTAGTGGAGGGTCAACGAACGTTAAACCGGTAGATTAGGGACGGGAAAAGGATGACGCTTGTTTTAACCCTTCTACGAGGGTTAATCTTCTCCCGAAGAATTCGTGTAACCAGGTAGTGGCTTAACAAGGGAGTTTCCCTCCGAGGGATATAAATTTAAATAAACAAGTTTTACATTTTGTTACTGAAACGAAATTTTGCCGCTGCAACATTAACGGCAATTTAATTATGTTAATTTTAAACGAATTTGGCGGGCATCATCATTCTTCGAGTGCGCGGAATCGGCAACCGGGGAAAAAATCACGCGCTTTAAATGTCCGAAGCACGAGATTGCGCGCTACCGACACCGACGGCGTCGAGTTACGCGAAATTAATCGTTTAACATTAAATTTATCGACAGATCCGTCCCGCATTTGAGCGCCGCTTGATATTGGCCGGATTGAATAAACTGTCCGTGTTATTTAAATATTTATTCGCGGGAAATTACTTGCGTTGGCTTAATAAATTCAACTATGATTTCCCCGCGGATTCAATCCGCTCGGTGCTTTCAAAGCGTCGAGCGTTGGAAAAGGGATACGGAGATCTAAGAAATCTGTTCTCACGGATTTTATTCTTATTTCCTTCCGCTTAAGACATAATCCGATCGAGCAACTTCGTTCCAAAAATCCGATGATTATCCCGTCTCGATCATCATAGATATAGACTCGCGCACGCTATATCCGACTTAGTGATTCGACAGATATTGAATCTTTCAATTATCAACATTCCTCGATTTCGAGGATTTAACTTTTTAATGCACACGATCATTTTGGTGCTACTGATGTTATCTATTATGCACGTTTGTATTCTCGTTTCTCTGCAAATTCAGTCTTTAAAACGCCTCACGTATTTTTTTTTTTAGATATGCATGGATTCCATCCAGAAAAATTCAAATTTTCACCACCATGCATATTAAAATTTTATATAATTCTTGAATAAAAATAACGTTCGTAGTTTAAAAAGTTAAATGCACCAAGGTATCTCGTGCGCGTCCGTAAATATTGCATAAAAGTTCTATTTTACAAATACAATAGATGTTTCTTCACGGCTTACAATTTGCATCGGAAGGAGAAGCGGCTTCAGCTGAAAGACATCTCACGCAGATTTGCTGCAGGCGCATTGTTCGCGTCGTAGTCCGGGTAGAAAGTCGCCCGGGACTGAGGCCAACTTGATTCAAGTACAAAGCGAAGTTTTAAACCGCTACTTGCCTGCACCTGTGCGTGACAAACCGCGGGGAAAGGTATGTATGCAGAGCGGATGTGATGATTTGACGTTTTCACTGGTATTCGCAAGATATTTGATCGGCCGTCACGATGACGACGACGACGACGAGTTAATCATCCGTCGTCGACGTGAATGGCAACGTCAATGACGAGCGAACGAGAGCGGATTGAACGCAATTTTGTCATTACGGAGTGCTCGCTCGAGATAATGCGATGAGCGACAAAGAGAGCAAGGGGGGGGGAGAGAGAGAGAGAGAGAGAGAGAGAGAGAGAGAGAGAGAGAGAGAGAGAGAGAGAACTTCACCGGGTTTCCATCGAATGGAAGCTGCGCGTGTTTAATGGCGGGTTAATTTTTCGTGGCCGCGGTACAAACAACGCGCAAACAACGAGGCGTAATTAACGGCCCGCGAATAGGGCTGCTATCGTTGATGAGGAACACGCGCGCGGGGGTGCTCGTTTGGGTGATCCCGTGTTTTCACCCGCGTCTCGCCGACCGTATATAATGCGCCGTGAATGAGTCGTCTGATTACAGGCCTGCGAAAAAGAAATTCCAAGGTGAAAGTTCATGGAAACGCGTCACGGTCCGCCGCACTGCTTCGCTGCGACGGCGCGACACGTCGGCCGCTCGCTCGCTCGCTCGATCGCTCGCTTGCTTAACGAGAGAAAGTTGGAAAAGTCGGTTCGGCTCGTCGTCGTCGTTGAATAGACACCGGCGTACGTGCGTTTCCCGGAAATATCTTATATGGACAACGAACCCGGATAATAAAAGCAATGGCAAATAGAAACCTGTTCAGATATAGCTTCCTTTTCTATCTAACATAAATATATTTTAACATAATATATTTTAACATTTATATAAATCTCCCTCCTCCTCTTCTCTCCGATGAAGTGTTTTAACATAAGAAAGATATTTTCGATCACGGATCTTGGGGCTTAATAATTTTTTTGAATTTGTGTACATAAATTCAGTAGACTTTGTTTCTGCCACCAATTACATGCCGTTATTGATGGATGCTAACCAAAGCAAAAATTATATATTTTAATATTGTTATATTGTACAAAATGTAAAAACTTTAATAATAGTGACAAAATTTTAAATTCGAAAAAAAATTCCCTGACAATCTTTTGACTTTTAAAGCAATTTGGTGGAAATTTAAAATCAAAGTATTTTTAAATGTATCTTATAAATAAATATATTGTATATAAATATATCTTTATTGTGCAATTATCCTTAATATTTCCATTCATTAAAGTTTATAAATTATGAAATAAAATTAAGAATCACTCGAGTTTCAATAATTAAATTTGAGAAATTTTGAAAGAAACTATAAGGATTCTAAAAATGAAAAATTTTATATTGTTATAAGACTTTCAAACTTTATTTTCAAAAACACAAAGATATGATACACACAATCGATACAAAATTCAACTTTTATAAAACTATATGATATAAACATCTTTATTAAACAAAATCGCAGCAAAATCGTTGTCTTCAATACGAAATATTGGATTAGTCATAAAATTAACGTACTCTAAGTTTAGAATAAATAAATTCACTGTTATCGTTAACAATTCATCCAATTATAATATAAAGATAAAAATATTTAAAAAAACCGGTTTCAACAAAATTCCTCGATTATCAATAAAAAATTCCCAAGGTATAAACAAATTCTTGAGAATTTCAAGTTTATTATGTTTTTTTAAGTAGTAGACATCCTGAATGTATAATATTAATATATAGGAATATTCTTAATAGAGAGAAGCTGTAATGTGAAGTATGATAACAAAGAAAGATGATCCAATTCACAAAATCGATTTCTTTTTTTCAGTTTCGCGTTGAGACAGTGCTTCAGATAAAATTCCGCTAGAAATGCATCGCGAGTCTCAGGAGGATACGATGGTAAGATTACGCGTCCGCGGCGGAAAAGTTGAAACCACGAGTTGGCGTGGCCGCGCTCGATGTTGTCCGGCGCGCGTGAGTACGGCGGCCACCGGTTTTTCTCCGGACGTTGCCGGTGACATTATTGATTGAAAACTCGACGGCTGTTTCGGCGTACGGGCGGGTTAACAGCATACGCGTGAAGTGGACCCGAGGACCACCACGGGAAATTGACACGGTTCGCAGCCGTGCAAACATCGCAGTGTAATTATCGCCGTCAATCGCCGGCTCGGAAGGCAAATCGAGTGGCAGCGTCGGCGCTTCTCGGGCGAACGACGATACCCGGCGATAAACACGCGCAATTTCTTCGGTAAACCGCAAGTGTTGAATCACGCCTGATAAATGCGTGAATTATGCGTGTAAGGAAGAAAGAAAGAGGATACGTCGACATAAATTGTCATGTGCAAGTCTATGTAAATCGTACATTATGCAAATTGTTATACAATCGTATAACAACCGTATTACAATGTCGTTGTGTAAAATCGTACTTCCCCCAAGCTGGAAGATCGCCCTGCCAAGTTTATGAAACAGCGCAGATCGAAGTTGAATTTTTTTACCGGTGCCGAGAAACGTATTTTCATTCGAGCGTATTTTCAGGCGGAACGCGCGCGAACCTCACCACGGTCAATATTATTGTGTAATAATTCGTATTGTGCGAATATTGAGGATTCGGTCAATATACGAAAACAATAAAAGCAAGTTCGGTCTTTATTGAAGTTTCGTTTATACAGAGCTACGTGCACCAGGAAACATTGCGCAACGTCATGCCAATGCGAGTTTACTACAACCGATAGTTATTGGAAAAATAACTGATAGCTATCGTAGCGTTAATAAATTTTAAATCCGAATAAGTGTTCGCCCTTCCCCGTAATTCAGCAACGTGACGTTTAACAGTTTACATTCCTTTAATACCTTGCCGCAATCTTTCCCGATAGATTATCAATCATCGTCCTCTTTCTCCTCTTCCTCTACGTAGCTACGAACGCGTATAACGAATACAAGTTACACGATCACAGCTGTGCATAACGCTTAACGTGTTGCTTCAATATTCAGAGTGTTTGCCGAGGGCAAAATCTTGAGCAATCAAACCGAATCGGAGGTTCCCTTCCTAATGCGTTCCTATTCTATCGATCAGATATATTTCTTCCGATAATAACGGTCGTTCCAAGAGAGTAGAATTAATCGTCCTATTATCGGGTTCTGGAAAACGGAAAACGGAAAAGATAGAAATCACAAAGAAATGGACGCCGTTGCCTCGTCGATATCAATTGAATGGCATTCGAGCAGCGAAAACTGCAACGGACTTTCTTGAATCTCTTCAATGGCGCTACATTTTCTGGCGCGAGGCGAGTATTAACGATCCACCGAGCGCAAAGTGACTCGGGATACGTTCCACACCGCTCTAGAGGAATCGTCCGAGTTAAATTCTTTATAAGGGACACCAGAGAATGCTGAAGCATCCTCGAGTCGACGGGTCAAGGATCGTTTTCCCGACGACGCCGGCGATGCGATCGGCATATCCGCTCGGATCCGACGGGAAAATGTGTTCGAGTAAATCGGCGTAATTGCACGGGTGTCCCGCACGCGTATCTTGCGTGCGTACGTGCGTAACAGGGACAGATTTCTATGAAATTAGGAAATGCAAATCTAGAAGTATTGCATATACGATGTTCGACTCGAATGTATACCTTAACAAAGTGCCATAAAAGCCTTTCTGTACATTGAACAGATCTCCAAACGATTATTTTTTTTCAGTTTAGAAAAAAAAAAAACGTCTGCGTGAAAAACTTTAAAAAATTCCTGCGAATAAAAGTCCGAAATGAAAAAAAACAAGGGAAAAACGGATAGATGATTGAAACTGCGCGATTGTTTGCTGAGTTTTAAGAGTCGCGATGGTTAAACTTTGTATCTTTAATCATCGAGCGGCTCGGTAGAATATTCAGAAAAAACGAGGGAGTTGTCTCTAAATTATGTATAATCATATGGCTACTTCGCTTCTATCGCGTTATTCTTTAATTACGGCTACTTTGATTAATTTACAGTCGACTTTCTCTTGGTAAAGAGACATCGAAAATTCATCAACTGTTGCTGGCACACGATTATAACGGGCGCTTTAAAGAGCTCTTGGGAAAAAGTTATTATCAGGATTATGTTCGACAGGTGTGCCGTTTTCACTACCTTCTTTTTCGACTGAGTAACCGATCGCTCTTCGTGTAATTTGCGCAAATCGCTCGCTTTCTTATTCAGGCCACGCATATACCACGCGACAGATTGATTGGCGCGTCGTTTTTGTTTGGGCAATGTCGCTATTTGCGGAATCCGTTCGCGTAGGCAGTCGATTGCCACAACGAGCAATCCGCCGGTTGCACCCTCCGCCACCTCTGTTAGGCCCATTTGATTGTGATTCTTTTCCCGACCCTTTCTTTTTTTAGGACAGTATTGATACTGTTAAATAAATGGAATCGCAGTTTCGGCGCTTTTTATTAGAGAAAACACGTTTTGTTTTGAGTGGCAGTCTATTGCTTTCGAGCAGATTTGAAGCTTTTTTTTTTTTTAAACAGCGTATAATCTAATTCTTTTCTCTTTTCTCTTTGAATGTTTTTTATTGACTGAAAATGATTTTTGGTTGTGAAAATATGATTATGGAAGTCTTTAACGTTATTATTAAATTGTCTGTGAGAAAAGTTTCATAATTTACACTTTCGTGTAAGAGTAAACCGCTTTTCAAAAAGTCCAATGAATTTTCATGAATGGTCTCTCTTCTGACATTCCTACTTAATACGGAATTAAAAAAAAAAGAAAAAAAGAAAAAAAATGCGAATTCGTGATAATTTCAAATTTAAACAATCTATCTTCGCTTATTTTTAATTTGAAGTTTGCAGGTTTAGTTTGTATTTCACATTTTCTCAATATCCAAATATTAATAATGAAACGTAATTATCGTACGCTCGCGAATTTCACGGGACGAAGAACATCGTTCGATAATTGCACAACAAGAAAAACAAAGTATTACCTTCCAAATGGCCAATAGCCGTATGATTTACCCCACTTAGTGGACTCCTTCGGAGAAATTTATTAAATCCTTCCCTCGTCCTCACGTCTTTTGTCATACTCTGTCCTCGTCCCCGTCGAGATTCCCCCGGGATATCCCATCCTAGCTTCTTCCCCTCCGGGGATTGGCCCAGTTTTTCCACCTCGTTCGCGATGCTCCCGATTTGTACCACTTTTGCCCGGATGAAAACGGCGACTTCGGGATATATACTCTATATCCTTCGATAAAAATAAATCGCGAGTGCCCAGGCAGTTAATGAGATCGATAGAGCCGTTAACGTGAGCGGATAACGGGGGGCGGCATCCCCGCTTTTTCATATTATATAGCAGCCCCGGGAAAATGGCCGATCGTATTAATTTCGTCTGTCCGTTCGGGCAACAGATGGACAGCTGGTCTATATGAAGGATTTCTCTTTCGCCATGCGAAATAATGCACGTGTCGTAAACGTCACCGGCTCGTTTATAGACGCGTATAGACGTGTAATTACCAGAAATAAGCTACACGTGACACTTTGCGAGAAGATATAAGAAAAGAAAAAAAAAAACCTATCGTAAATCTTTTATTTATTTTCATCATGTAAACCTAACCTCATTTAAGAAGAAATGCGGAAATTCTTGATTTAAAATTACTGGTAGAGCTATATCTCTTTCTAAAAAAATGATCTTTCCTGATATCAATTCTCTGCTTCTCACATTTTTTTAAGTGCAGTGTTACATTATATGAAAGGAATAGTTTTGCTAAAATATCTAAAAATATACGAAGCAAATATGAATTTGAAAACAATTTTGTCAAGCCATCAAAATAATGAATGTAATAGGACGTTCGAATTAGTTGCAAGAACATTCCAAATTTTTTGAATATCATTATCATCTACATCAATATCTTACATACGATTGAATAAAATTATTTTTGGATTTATATTCAGCCAAAATCTTAAGGCTTGGTTAAAACTTGTAAAAAATATCACAAAGTAAGATATCTGTCCAATCACATAAAAGTGTAAAATAATTCTTGAAATAATGCTCAGCAATAATGGTCAGCTATCGGAAACAACTAGATCTAGCAATGATCTGGCAATTTCTGATAGCTTTCTGATATTTTTTACAAGTTTTAAGAATACGAAAATATCATGTTTTTAAGGGAAAAGTACAAGATAAAGCTATATACAATGCAAAAACGTCATTTTTACGTCATTTTTACGTCATTTCCGTCTCTGACGTCAAAATTCAATATGGCTGCAGAGAGATAACCGAGCCTTAAATATTGAAAAAAATTTCTTTCTTACACATCGCACCTTTGGGAGCAATCATTTTGATCGCGTGCTCCATAATTACGATAAACTTGTTCGGTGAAAATAGTGTTGAAATAAGAGAGCTAAGAGTTGGTGGTGATTACAATTCCGGGAACTATGTACACGTTGCGTACACAAGCAGGTAAAGTAAGCTAGGCGCTACGGGCAAATGTCCGAAGTGGATACCCGCGAGAGCTGTTTTCCAGTTGTTAAGCCGAGTTAACTCGCTGATGTAAATTAAATAATTAAAGCGGTGCGTGCGTGCATCTACATCACGTTCCGGGATCGCGAGACAACTTTGAGCTTGAGGATGCGGACGAAAGAGCCGCTGTGCGGAGTGTCACCGCGTGAATTTTACGCATCTACGTCAATCATGCACGACATGCGTACATCACACGTAACACGAACGAACATGATTTTACAGACTTTGTGCGGACCTCGTGCAATTTGAAATTCGACAATTTGTTTAAAATCTGAATCTTTATTCAGTCTCTCTCTCTTATGGAATATTCTTTCGTGCAGAATCTGCATGTTTAATTGCTCTTATGAAACCATATTATTATGTTAAAATTTAACATAGACCGCAAGATAATTTAATTTGATTTCTTGCTATAAGATAAAATTTTATACGTTGAATCTAATATTTTATGTATTATTGAAGAGAAAATATGAGACCTTATTTCTCGAACACAAGTCATTCAAATGCGCACTTTAAATATAATATTATTTATTATGCAATATAAATATTTATATTCGTATTCAAAATGAAATAAATTTTTCATGTTCGCTCTTAAGTTGCTCTTAAGATGAGTATTCTGAAGATGTGAAAAATGTACTGCGAAATCATAACACTCTCATGTAAGATAGAGGCAGGTAGAAATGCCGATATGCGATATTTAATTTAAGTACAGCTTAAATCGCAGTGATATCTAATGAAATATTCAATATTAAATATTTATATAGAAATAAAAATTATTCTCATCTCACATAATTCAAATATATATTTATTTTCAATATAAATGTAATTTATGTTATTAAATACATATAATTTATTTTCTAATGTTGAATATGATAATTAGTTCAAGATATTATTTTTTTAATTTCCTTTATTTATTCATAAAAATTTTAAATTGTATTGTATAAAATTATGTGTAATTTAAAATCGTGATGTTTCTAATATTTACAAATAAATATATTTATAAACTTTGAGAATTGAGAATATTCGGAGAATATCACAACATATATCTCCATATTTAAAATGCACATTATATATATGGTATTTTCTTCGAGAAAGTATAGGAAAATTTTAAAGCTTTGTTCTTACTTGTTTCCAAATTTATGACTGTTAAATCTTGTGTCCACGATGCTAGAAATCGATCCGAGATCTCGGACAGAGAAAAAATTGACCAATTGTAGTGACTATTTCCACCAAATGATCAATATAATTGGTCAATTTTTTCTCTGTCCGAGATCTCGAATCGATTTCTAGCATCGTGGACTTGTGTCTTTAGGAATCTGCGCATTATGAAATTTTCTTGCATAGTATAAAATAAAATACTATGTTTTCTAATAGTTTGAAACTGAAAACAAATCCTTGATTTAAATTTGGAAAATAGAAAATTCGAAATATTGAAAAATGAAAACGGATCTGAATATCTGAATGAATTTTAACTAAAAAGCGAGAATCGTCGGAATTCCGCGACAAGTTTCCTCACCGATCGCGGATCAACACGGGATCTGATAATTGCCGTTTATTGTCGGTCGGAGGAACTTAATCGCGTCTCTCATTCGGTGTTCTTCGCGCATCGAGTGCTGCGTCGGAAGATGCGACCAGTATCGCTATCTGGCGGACAAACGTGTCGATACCTAGTCACAAAAAGGCGACAACAGTGGCGCGGGGGGAGTCCGAGGGACACGCGTAACGCGACAATGGCGACCTGAGAAGGTTTGTGTGGCGTTTGCGATATCCCGCTCCGTTGGCCGTAGCCCCGCGACGTCGAGAGCGTGAGATTGCGTTTATCGCGGTTGTACACGCGCGTCCGTGAATGCGCGGCTCGTTCGCGCCATCGAGAGATGCGTTGTGCGCGAGGCGCGAGTCGGAATCGCGTACAGATATATCATCCGTCTCGCTGAGGCCAGGAGCAGCAGCGGCGGCAGCGCAGCAGCAACAGCAACAGGAGCAACGACGGTGGCAGCAACAACAGCCAGCAGTGGCGGCGGCTAGACGGCGATTCGGCGCGTCACGTCGATCTAGGATGCCGGCGTTAGTCCGGCGAAGAACCGGCCGTGCCGCGATGCATCCAATCGCGTCGTCGCGTCCGCTATAATGCGCTGGTGAGTCTAGGCGACGCCGATCGCGCGACGCATCGCATCGCAAGTCCGCGGAGTCCCGGCCGGCTTTTTAAATCGCTCGGCGCGCGATTCCACCCACATCGGGCCTATCTACGCGCCGCGCTGCGTGAACGTTTTCGCTTACGCTGCGCTAAGCTGCCGCCGCGCGTACACACGGCCGTGTGGTCAACCCGCGGAAGGCGCCTCATTACGGAGGCACACTATACCTCGACGGCGAGATCCGTGGTTAGGTTAGGTTATCTGCGAGAGACTGTAAGGTGCAGTTTGTGGTGCTCGTTTTTCGTGCCCGCCGCGCGACGGGGGTCTTCATTCCGTTTTGTTGTATCGCGAGCCTCTCTTATCGCCGTCTTGAAGGTACGATCGTGTCGCAAAGGCGCTTCTCTCACTTTCTCCTTCTCTTTCTCCGTGCTCCGTGCGTATGTATATTGGTGTATGATGGCGCGTGTACATGTGTGTGTATATTTGGTGTGTGTGTGTTTCTCTTTCTCTCTTTCTCTCTTTTTATCTCGTTTTCTCGATCCTCTGTCTCCTCATTTCGTGACGGACGAATGGACGAATCGCTGGCGCACACCACCCGAGGTAACGGTAGTAATTTCGTTATTTATATCGGTATATGTAAATATAGGCGGTATGCTACGATGTATAGATATGCGTACGGAGATCCCGAGGTTTCATGCATCGTATGGGTGTGTGATGTGGTATAGTGTTGTGCTGTGTGCGTGCCTGTGTATGCACATTTACGTGCGTACGCGCGCTCTCTTGCGCGCCAGCGTGTTTATAAATGATAAGTTCCGAGAGTAATTTTAATGGAACAACAACGCGATACGGATGTTTCGCTATCGTTCCTCATGACTGTATCGTATCCCCCTCCCCCCTGTACATACCAGGCTAGTTCGGTGGCTAGTTAATTGAATTTCCTGTCAATTTGTGACCACGACATACCGCGAATATAAAAACGGAATGTAGCTCTTTCAATTAAAATTTGTTCATATGTCATAGAGATGGTAATTATTACCCATTTTAGTCAATGTAGATTAACTTTAATCTCGGTTTAACTTACTCTGTATCTTTTCTTAACTCTAAGAATCAGAAAAAAATAGTAAATTAAATATCAAACATTATCTTAGACTAAAGTCGATTTATATTGAGTGGATGTTAATCAGTTTCTTGCAGACGGTATCTACACGATAACGTTCATTCAATTTCTCGCATTGTCAAGATTGAAGGACATATAAAGATATTTGCTGTAAAAATATCTTGCTCTACTTCTAATTCAAATAAAGAAAATATATGAAATACATAATGCAATTTTTTACGCTTATGTAAGAGTAGAAAAGTTATAATCTATATACATAAATATACATAAATATATATGATATATAATATGTATGTATGTGTATAAGTAATATATATCATGATTATATTTGTCTATATTATTACTTCTTATTTATTCGAGCTTTGACTTAATAATAATTTGATTTAATAACAAAATAAAATTGTTAAACATTTATCTATTACTACTTATTAATTTGGTTATTATTAGTTTAGGTCTTGTATATAAAATATTTCCTTGTCTCATTGAATGAGATAAGGAGAAAATGATAAAGAACTGATATATTTTATTTCAGTCAATCATTGTATATAGATCATTATATATATCAATGCATACAGTTGTGGATATGAAACTTTTCTTAATGTATTTGAACAGATTTAAATTAGCTATTATCTGCTAAAATCAATCAGCAAATATCTATGATTGATAATATACATATGTATTTCTAAAAGTAAAATTAATGAAATATTAAGTAATTTTAAAATACAATTAAAAGTTAAGTTACTTTTAAAATTTATCTGTATCAACAAAGCCGTTTTTGTTTGTTTCTTAACAGTGAGTCAAAAACAATTACTTGCCACGAAAATCCAGTGGTGCTGGCATGATAAAATAAGGGAAGCGAAGGAGATGAGCCACAATATTGCGGGCATGCCACCCTTTACAAGGATGCCACTGGGGGGTATGGGAATGGGTGTGAATATGGGTCCAAACGCCCCACATCCTGACTCTTCTGCTCATCCCCATCCACCACCGCCACCACCAGCTGGTGCAAATCCTAAAAAGAAAAGGCGTACAAATGCAAGCGTTGCCCAACCACCTCCGCAACAACCTCCATCTGTACAGGTATTTCAACTTGACTTTGTTATATTTGCGTTATATATTAGTACCATATATTATTGTTTTAATATTGATTTAATATTTTACTTTAGGACCTACTACCCCCACCTTTAACTGGTTACGGTGACACGATAGTGGCAAGTAATCCTTTCGATGATACTCCACCACAAACTACACAAAGCCCAATGATGCATGGCGCACCTTCACATATGCATCCTCATCATCCACATCATATGGGCGGTCCTCCTATGCGAGGCATGAGTCCGTTAACCTCGATAGGTGGTATGAGTCCTATGATGCCACATAATATGGGCAACATGAGTCCTATGGGTAATTCACCTATGACAAATCATATGAATCATATGGGTGCCATGTCTCCCATGAATCATGCTTCCATCGGAGGTATGAGCCCTATGAATAACATGGGTCCGAATATGCCTCCTGGTCCAATGAACACTATGAACAATCATATGAATATAAGTCATATGGGGAATTCGCAACTAAGTGGTCCACCCATGGGTAGTCCGATGAATAATATGAATAGTGGACCTATGGGTAGTCCAATGAACAACATGGGTCATAATATGGGTAGTCCTATGGGTGGACCTTTAGGTTCTCCAATGAACATGGGAGGGTCTAATCATATGCCTAATGGACCAATGAATATGAATAATATAAATAGCCATATACCGCCCAACAGTCCGTTAAATGGACCATCGCTAAACAACGTTAATAGTCCGTTAGGACACAATGGATCTCAACCTCATCCGAATCACATGGGAAACAATCTTAACAACTTAGGAAGACCTATGAATGGACCTATGACCACCATGAGTTCGATGGTATCGAATAACATGAATATGACTGGACCAAATCAGATTAACAACATGAATATGGGTGCTCCAGGAATGAGTAGTATGTCTAATATGAATATTAGTCATCATAATCAAATGGGAAGTCATATGGCAGGTCCAATGGGTACTATGTCTAATAATATGGGTGGTGGACCACCTATAGGACATCCTATTAATTCCATGGGAGGATCTATGCCACCACATGGGTTTCAAGGTCCGCCGGGAATGGGTCCAAAGCCAATGCCGATTTCTGCGGGCAAAGTAAGTTCATTTTTTATTAGCAGATTGTATTAAAATTAATATAATTATATTAATTCTTATAACTATATTTAATTATATTTAATAACTATATTACAAACCACATGAATTTATTGCGATAAATATTATCACATACTTCAGTAGTCGAATGGTTAAGACATTCGTACGGAAAATGAGTAATTTAGTAATTTCGATTCCTAGCTAGAGTAATATTTTTTGCAATAAAAATTCTGTTAAGTGGCGGATTAATCAGTTATCAAAATTGATCATTGATTTATTAAGAAATGAATCCAGGTATTGTTTTGAGTTACGTTGCAAATTCGATATTTAACGATATAGTTTGCAATATAAAGCATTTACCTTGAATTTATATATATTTAAGGAAATGAAGGAAAAATTATTTATTATTACCCTGTCTGCCGATCAATGCCATCTATCTTGTTGTTACATGAATTTATTTGCAATTTATTGATTTTTTTACAGATATATCCTCCAGATCAGTCCATGGTATTTAACCCACAAAATCCTAATGCGCCACCGATTTATCCTTGTGGAGTTTGTCACAAGGAAGTGCATGACAATGATCAGGCAATTCTGTGCGAATCGGGTTGTAATTTTTGGTTTCATAGGTGAGTCGATAAACTAACGATCTGTAAAATAATATAAAATAATATAAAACTAGCGTTTTATAAAAAAAAATATTTATTTTAGGGGCTGCACAGGATTGTCGGAATACGCTTATCAATTATTAACGGCTGAGGTCTACGCGGAATGGGTGTGTGATAAGTGTTTGCAATCGAAGAACATACCCTTGGTTAAGTTTAAACCATAACACTTCGTGTCCCGTCGTTTATGCGACGCTCGAGTGACTATTTGTTAGCGTTTATATGTGGTACACGCGCACATACACGTGTGCGATTGTGCACACACGTACACAACACACACCCTAGCACATGGTAAATATTAATGCACGTGCGAAGTCGTGCATTCAATATAAAAATATGCTATTTGTTAATAACTTAGCTTTAACTTGTTGAAATATTAGGATATCTTTGTAAGTTGTATGAATGAATATGAAAACAGAAATAACATTTAAATGTTTTAATTTTAAATCTATTTCGTATGACAAATGGATTCATACACAAAATTATTAAATTAATATATAATTTAATATTGAATCTTGGCAGATGATGAAAATAATTATCAAATCATTGTCAATAATTGTCACATAGATTTCTTATTTTAAAAATTAATATATAATATAAAACATTTAAACATTTGTGACCCGAGATATTAAAAAAAAAATAGAAAAGAAAATATTTAAATGTAAAATATTTAAAATTTATGAAGGCCCTAGTATTTTTACAATTAATTGCATTTAATTCGAAATTGACAGTACTTACATATTTGATATTATTACAAAAACACAAATATATTAGAGACGAATCGCGAACAATTCTGCATCGCCTTTGTTTCATCCTATATAAACGTTCCTGATAAACATCATAATAAATGTTATCATCTCTGCAATTGATATTTAGATGTGACTTGTAATGTCAATTTTTATCAAGAAATTGATTCGTACGAGTACCATTTGTCATCAGAGTTGTCGAGCATCAATTGTGATTTTGTTATTTCTGGAAAGATAATAACATCAATATAAATCACATTAATGTGTATCAATATGAGACTATATATACAGGACAGGTCATATATTACTTAAGTTATCTTTTTGATTTATTATGCAGGTAATGAATATATCGCCTTTATCAAGCAGATGATATATTTATTGTGATACAAATTATACTGATTGATTGAAGGTTGACATATAAGCTTGTCAATTGTCCTATTTTTATTGTTAAATCTACATGTTTATTAAATTTAAGTATATGACTTAATACAATCAGCATGAATGCATCAATGTCATTCAAAAAACGGAATTACACAAACACAAATGCAGTATTGGTACTCCCAGCGATATACCTAGAAATGCTGCAATTCTTATATTTTTGTATGTCACATTTTTAATATAAAGAAGACCATGATAAATTTTGCTTTAACATTTCTTATTTATTTTAATATTTTGACTTTTTTAAATATAACAAAACTAACTTTTATTTCATTAAATGTTTTTTTTTGTTTTTAATTAAAATGGAAAATAAAAGAGAATAAAAAAACAAATAAATTTGGCAGTAAGTTTTTCGTGTGCATGAGAAATTTGCATTCTTTTGAAAATATCTAATAATAGATTTGGTTGAAAAAATAATATCCACACTAGTGCATAAGTAAAGACTGTTATACATGTATAATGTAAAAACATATATAATTTTATAAAAGCATTATTGAAATTATTTATATAAAATAATTCATGTTTCTATAAACTAAGTATTTCATCAATCTAAAAGAAAGATTGCTTTTACATTTATGTACAACAGAATTGAATCTGCACTAGTATTACTGCAATTGAATTTGCCATAAGTAAACTGGATGCTAAGTTCAATTCTTAATAATTATTTTATTTTTTTATTATAACAAATGATTATATATTGTTGTCATGGTTTAATCTCTTGATTTAACTGCGCTTAAATTAAGGACATAAGAAATGTCTCTAAAATTGTGTAAAAAGTTTTTATGAAAATGTTTTATTTATGAAGTAATCTTTAATGAGATTGCTCACGCACATAGCAGGAATTTATTTGACTGATATTAACATGCAGGTTTTTCTACTGTAACAAAATTTTATAATCCGATAGAAATGAAATAGAAAATAGAATCAGTACGAACCTTTAACCTGTCTAGGCTGACATGCAAAATAAAATTATTAAAAACTAAAAATTACAAATACGAATAATGACTAAAATTACGACATTTTATTGGAATTGCGCCGCAAATTATTAATTTTTCTACTAGTATTTGCTTTTATGATTTATGATTTATCTGAATCTGCCGCTTATTTATAAAAAATAATATATATAGCGATTTCGAGTAGTGCATATAAAGATTATTGTATGCAAAATAACATAAAAGTATGCGTAATATATATATATTATGACACTGATATGTTGGATGATTGATACAAATTAAATCTCATTATTTGATACATTTGGATGTTTTATCGCTCAAAGTCGCTTATATCACATTTTGATAAATTAGCATACAGATTTTGACCTGTATGCATCTAATCGAATTCGTTATTTAAATTCAAGTTATTTTTTAAAATAAAACAAAGTAATGTTTTAAATTTATGGTAATGAATGAAATCTGTGCACACTTGACAAATTTAACTAACTAGCATAATCTTCGCATCTGCCAGATTTATCGATATAAATATTGACAAGAAGAATTGAGAAAAATATTATTGTCAGATTATTAGGAAAAACAAAAAAGAACTAAATTCCGTCGGCAGCTAATATAAAATTATCGTCTACGGATTGTATAGGTTTTTTATATGTATATGAAATATTAGCCAGATATATGTATATATTATATATATTATATATGTATCATTTAAAGCCTGTATTAAACGGAGATCTGATTTACAGCTAAAATCTTTATGAAGATAATTAATTGGTGTGTTTATTATATTTCACTCAATTGGATAAATTTATTAATTTATTCTTGTATGTAAAATTTATGAATTTAATTTTAGATCAAGAAATTTTGTAGACGAGTTTCTTAATCTAAAATTAAATTATTTTTATTTGTACTTTTTACTTGTTGAAGTCTCCGTATAATTCATGCCTTAAGCTTGTTTTACTATAATCGTTTTTAACACATATTACATGTGAGTAACATACACAGGATCCTACATAATGCTCATATTTTAGTATTACAACGAATAGGATACCATTTTCACATATTTTTCTATATTTTTTCGTGCGAAGAAGAAGGTCATGCTAAAATCTGTTAACATTGCTTTTATTATGAAAGTTAAAAATATGCAGGGGATTAAGCGATTTACAAAAACTTTTACACGACTTTTAACGTTGTCAACGGTCAAAGCAGCGGATATAATCATTTTCTAGTACAAAAAAGTAAATGAGGTATGTCATAAGTGATTATGTAATTTTTAAGAGGATTGCTATGTCCGCGTGACAACATCCATCTTGAAAAAAAAAAAATCTCTAATGATTTCTTTCTTCGTTGATAATGATTTGATGTGTTTTAAGATGACAGCTTAACCCCCTCTTGTAAAAATCTGTTCAAAACAAATGCATTTTATATGTGTCCAACTATTTGTCTCGTTGCACTTTCTTCAAATGCAGTTACCTTTATTTTCAGGAAGTATGTGTATATACCGTGAAACGTGGCGACTTTTTAACAGAGATGGAAATATTTCGCATGAATATATATATATATATATATATATATATATATATATATATATATAAATATATATATACATTTACGATCTTTTTTTTATAAGCGGTATAATGTAGGCTATCATATAAATATCTATTGACTTTATGTACATAAGCCTTTCTATATTTAAGATTTAATATGGTGGGAATCAAGCGAGAGAGAAACGCGCAAATATTCGCCGCAGTCACATAATGATTTTATGTAAATAATATATATCACGTTAAAAAAAAATGATTCCTCGATCGTAATGTGTTGGATGTATTTCGCACTAATTCTTGTTCTTAGAATGAAATAACATAGCACAGTTTGCAGTCGATGGGGCTGACGTTACATCACCTATGTACGTGGATTCTGCGAAGTGTTGCTATTATTTTGCATTTGCATTTTATGATCGAAGAGGGAAAAAATTGTAATTTCGAAAGTTCAACCACGATTTAGAAATTTAAGAAAGAGCGACCTACGATTCTTATCGTTGCCAAGTACACCGCTTTATACACACATACAGACATACACACAAACACATATACAATATTATTTTGCATAAAATTATGGACTATTGTTATTCCAACTTCGGAAACTTTGGAAAAATTTTGAATTCTCGATTATGTCATAATATTCTCTTTAGAAACACGTTCACCGTAGGTTCGATTGCGACACAAAACGCGATAAGAATAATAGATTAAAGAAAAAAAAAAGAAAGAAAAGAAAGAAAATACGAAAAGAAGCTGAAGCGTAACGGCAGCGGTGAAATGCCGTGACGTGAATGCAATATCACGAATGGGGCAAAAAACCAGCACGCGTCAAATTGTTCATAGATTATTTTTTATCATGTGAATACAGAATATATATCAGCAATAAAAATTGTTATACATATTATAGACTGGCGTACATATGTGTGTATGGCCATTTTACATACGCATCGACGCGTACCTAATTCCCACTCTTAATATGCGACATGTACATGTTCACTTATACATCTATTGTACATATTTATATGGTACTTTAAATAACAAGTCGATACATTGTTGATTTTTATATTACTGTTCTCTACCTTGAAATGGCATCCACTCACACATCGAGCATGGTCCGTTCGTTCATTGGATTTCCGAATACTGATTGTCTCATTTTATTTTTTTTTTTTTTTTTTTCAATTAAAATTCTTGTCACAGAATTTAGACGAGATTTTCTTTAACGCGACTAAGCAATTATTTTATCGAATATATTATGTAATATATTTAATGATATATTTCAATATTATATAAATCTTATTGTTACTAATCTTCATTTGTGCTCGATATTTTAACAAAATATATTATAGGGTTAACAGCTAAATTTTTTCTAGTCGATTTTATATCGATCGCTTTTATACTTTGGAAAAGTATTTCTTTTATTATGTAACATGTTTTTTTTTTTTATCCCAAATGGATGTCAATTTCATTCTCAATGTTAAATGATAACTCTAAAAGAATTTCGTTATAACAATTATACATGATAAATAATTACGATTTAAATTATATAATTGAAAATTTTTAATTATAAATTATTAAGAAGTAATTTAGATAGTAGTAGATAAGTGGCGCATTTCAACTTACTTAGATTTCGATGGATGGGAAGATTCTCTTCTTTCGAGTGTGTGCAGCCGCACAGTATTTGTTAATGTTCTAACAACGTGTGCTTTTGTTACGCGTCTCCTATGATTATTAGAGTGAATTTCTTCTGTCCACAAAGTTTGCGGTATTTTTGGACGCATGTAAACAAGTGCCTCGTTACACGTTATCCACAAGCCTAAATCAAGAGAGTTAAATATGTATAAAATTCGATAATGATTAACAAAATAATGATCGTGATAATACAGGCAACGCTTACTCCTATTTAAATCGTAGTTTTTCATACACTCGTGATTCGTCATTTTCTGCTAAAAAAGAAAAATGCACATATTTTGTTTACACTACGCTAAGCATTCTTTTTTTAAGTATAATATGCAGACAAATTTGATTTTATCATGTTTATTTTTATCAATTCAGATTACTTTAATTTTCGGCTTAATTTTTTTTTTTTTTTTTAATTTTTAAAACTAAAAGATAAGTGGTAAGGTTGAATCGAGATTAATCTACATTGGTAGAAACGGACGTATAAGGCAAGTGTTTCGACTGACGAAAATATCTGATGAAAATACGGAATATTTACTTCATTTCCTCTGAGGGAACATTGCTGGTATTGGTACGTGACTGGCTGTGTGGTATCCAGATGGCCGTTTTGGCGACGTTGGGTCTTCTGCGAGGAGGAACACGTGCTGTGGTTCGTGTTTGCATGTAATCCCAGCCTGCCATACAATCCGTACTTTCTCTCGTCGGCGGGACGTAACATGCCGTTTCTCTTCATCGCCACGTATATCTGCTCGAGCATGCCGTAGCTCTTGATGAGAAAATCCCTCTGTGCCAGGGCCGTTATTCGTTCCCTTTCCTCAGACTCTGATATGATTTCAGGCTCGAAGGAGTATAGAGTGTTGGTAGGAGATTCCTGTGCGTCCTGTTTATTGATCTGCGAAAAAGCGACGTTTAATATGTTTGTACAGACGAAGGAAAAAATCCCTTCTCTTTTTCAACTTCCGACCGAGTCGTTATATATTCTAACAAAAGAAAATTATTATTTTCTATCTAATTTTTAACAATAGTTTTTTTACGAGGCTTTTTTTCACGAGGCAACGAAGCATTCTTTTGTGCGAATAGCAATTAAAGAATGAACTGTACGATTTGAATCAGTACGTTTTTCCTTAGTCCTCCTGCGAATTTGCTCTTCTCTTGGAATTTCTTTGGTGTGTATAAACTTTCAGCGCTAAACTTTTGTTCGCTCCATTTCCCGACTATTCGTTTGCGTTCTTTTTCCTTCGTTTTCAACTAAAACCAGATAAAATTATTCATAAAAATGAACCAATTAAAAAATAAATAATTAGCAGTAATCAAGTCAGAGTCTGATTAACGTTAAAAATTTGTTTACGAATAAATAACGAGCAGTTTTATTGATGCCAATGTCCGTCCCTTATATTTCAAAAAAACAATTTTATGTTATTAAAAAATTAATTAATATTATTTTGATAAAAGTTTTACGATCGTTATAATTTCGTCTACCAATTTTAAGAGTTCAACTATAACTGAGGAAAAATGTACCTCATTCTCTTCTCTCTCAATTCTCGACGCTTCTTCTCGTGCTCTTGACGCCACCGTATCTTGGAAAACGGAAAGCGCATTCTGCGTGAAGAAAGACTGGTATTTATCTTCGTCACATGGATAAATTCTTCGAAAATTGCCCATATGGTCGTCTTCCCATTGAAACTGTCTCTGCATGTAATCGTTCTCATTCCTCTCGGATTTTATTGAAGTTGTGTCGTAAGTTTGACTACACATTGTAACATTTCGATCTGTTATCAGGCTTCTATTATAATAAACACGATTTATTTTTATTTTATATTATTAAGCTATTTTATACAGCCAAAACTTGTGACGGTTTAATGTACTAATTAAATTCGGCTTTAATTTCTATATTTTTATATTTTTATATTTTATATTTTGGTATTTGTGTGTTGCATAAAAGATATCTATACATTATGTTTTATCAAAAAGTTATGAAAATTTTGTTATTTTAACTAGTATTTCTTCTATTTTCTAGTACTTTAACTAAGATAGTTAATCTAATATTTTACTTGCCTAACATCCTTTCCGCTTAAACCTTGAAGAAGTCGCTGTTTGATTCTTTTTCTGTCTTCTTCTATTATTTTCTTTTTGTCACACTGTTGTAGATTTAATATATCGAAGGTGTCCATCAACAACCCTTCCTTTACATCTTTGTCTATTTGTGCATCTGTATGAAAGCTTGGCGAATGATTTACCTGATACATTTACTAAATTTAGCGGATATTTAATAATATTTCCTTTATCACTCTCGTCACTCTCACTCTCAAGGGCTTACCTCAAGAAGGTAAGGTTTCAGCTTCCAGTCGAGCAAAATGTCGAATCCCAACAACTCGAAGCACGCGCAACTCTTATCGTGCATCGGAAAACACGCGTGATAACTGTGCTTCAATACGGGATACGCGACGATCACAGTTTTAATTATAATCTCGTCGATTTTGCTCCACAGTTCGTCCACATTGACATCCTTCGTTTTTAAACATTTGTTTAATGTCGATACCTTTCTGCAAAGCTGCTATTTGAGTAGTGTTTTATATGTATTATTAATGTATTACAAATTTTTTACATGTACCTCTTGCTGCCAATCTCGTCGTCGATGATATACATTCGGCTGTGTTTGTTAACGGAATAATTCGTCAAGTGCATGAACATGTTCGAAGTATTGTGACCGTTCGGTTCTTTATATTTGCTCGTCGCAAATCTGAAAACGCAATAGTTCATATTTTTCTTTATATCAGAATATATCATTTTGCAAAATAAATATATATTTATAATTTCTGATAATTCAAAAATATTTCGTGAAATATATATATTTTAATTAATTAATGATTTTTAATTTTTAATTTTATTTTAATTAAATATATATTTGAATAATATTTAATATTTGTTTCTCGAAATTTATCTTTTAATTATAAGACATCGAGTCTATCTTACCTCGCGAGCCCTTCGTTGTACACATAGATCCTGAGAGGGTTGCATGATGTAATTAGTGCGTAAATACGTAGATCAAATTTGTATCCGTCTATTAAGAAGGGCTAAGAATGTGATAAGAAAAAGGACTATGCATTATACTTGATTTGTAACTATGCAACTATGAAATTGGTAACGTAAGTTTTATTTATACGATTATAGAAACTCTTAAAATAAAATCTAAATCTCAGAGAATCTTCATGTAACAAAAAAAAAAAAAACATACAAATGAAGTTCTGCAAGTGATTTTTTTGAAAAGAAAGATTTATTTTCATACCCTTGCAATGTACACTTGACAGATCAAGCGTTCGCTTGACAATTTGATGTCCTTTAAATATTTCGTTAAATAAATACCGCGTCCTTGACAGCCCATATCTGGTTTAATGATAAAGGTTCTTGACCTTCGTGTCTTGGCATAAGCGGTCGCATCGCCATAACTAGAAACCAAAATCCAGAGATTCCGATCTGCTTACACATTCATCGGCGTCAGGAAATATTGATTATTTCTTTATCGCCGTAATGGCGAGCCTTTGGAATTTATGACCGAGAACCCGAGAGCAGTCATTCGGAGAAGCAAAACAGAATTACTCACACGTACAAGTAGCTCGCGCTTATAAAATAGATAAGAGAGCTTTTAATCGATAAATCGCATTCTGACATATGAAACTGATTCGTGGAATTGCAATATGATATTTCACCTATATAATTATAATTATGAAACAATATTTTCGGATGTCAAATTCCAATTACATCCTCCAAGGCGAAAAATGTGTAAAAACACATTACGCAAATGTATTTAAATAATATTTTATCTGCAGAGCATAAATTTTGTAGAAAATATTTTCGTAGTAAACATAATAACATTGCAAAATTGTACGGTTTTATCTTGCACAATTATTTAAATTTTCAGTGCATATATATATATATATATATAAAACATATATATAAAACAGAAAAAATTATTTTAAAAGAGATAAATGAATTATCATCATTAACAAAACTAGTAATAAAAAAATGTGTATTGTCTTACTCGGTGGGAAAGCACCAAGTTTTCGGGAAAAAGTTGTAGTCTTTCGGAAACAATTTCTGCATGCGGTTGAGATTACGAGCGAGGAGATCCTTTCTACATATCTCCGTCATCCCGGGAAAGTGATTGATCCTTTGGAATCTCTTCATGTCCTTAGCGCGTTCCACGCTGACGCTTAAGTCGGTCCAATAGAGATCCCAGCTGCTGTCCTCCGTAACTTCTCTCATACCGAAGCGAGCGGCCACACGCCTTACCACATCGTACTTGCAATTCGCCGTGCAGATTGTTAAAAATCTGTTTTGTTAAATCGAAAAATTAGTTTTGCCTTCCAAACGAAACGTGCAGAACTTTACGGTACCTTTGCTTTCTCTTCTTAGTTTTCGACGTTTCTTCCACGTCCTCCTTGCGCCGTCCTGAATCACTTTGCTCGGGTAACGCGTCTATTCGGAAAGTTTTATTTACGAATTACAAAATAATAATCAAATATAGATAACTTGGAAGATTGGAAGCATATTCAAAAAATATTTTCAAAATCAATAAGTTTTTAAAAAATTAATCGTCACGATTATTACTGAAGCACGAGTGAAAATTTTGGCATTTTTACTATGCTTATAAATCCTGTCTATTTTTTTGGTGGATTTATTATTAAAATGTGATTATTTCGAATTTTATCTTTATCTTTACATTTTTATCGAGATCAAATGAGTACCTGTATTATTGTCTGGGGTAATCTTCCAGTAGTGTCGTTCGAAAGCATGCTTAGCAACGTCTGTTCTCTCGTTTGTAAGCGGTACAACATTAGAGGAATCGTTTGGAATTACGATGTATTTTCTATTTTGAAATGCGTGCTCGCAGAATCGCTTCTTGAAGTTGATATCGGACTCGCCGACGCATTGGTCGTCTGTCACGTCCTCTTTTCTGGAATTATCGTCTTTAGAATCGTGCAATATCACCAGCGGACGCTTACCGCTGTACTCGACGACATTCATGACCGTTTTCCATTATTCGATTATTTTTAATCGCGCTGTCAATCAAATCCACGTCAAACTCGATCCGAACATAATCCCTCTCGCATCCGCATTTGCCGCGTAGATGCGATAAATCGTTAATCGATACATTACTAATCTTCTGTAAATTGACATTCAAATCATTGATAGATTCTTTTACGGATTTGTCGCTGCTTGTCGCCCGTACTTAAATCTATTTATATTTAAATAAACTTTACCTCTTTCAAATTATAATTCGTTTTAGTTTTAAATATTTTAATTAATTATAAGTTATTATTATATTACATAAGTATTGCTAAATATTAAAAAAATATATATATATAATTATTTCTTTCAATTAGAAATTAGATTTAAATTTATCGAACAAATCGAACTCATATCGTCCTGAGGAAAGTATTTTTTTATAACACGAACGTACCTGTCTATTTTTCTGTTATTTCGGCAACGGTAGAACGTTAGATGTCTTCGCGAGTTAAAATCCGCGGCCGATATAGATCGTACTGCGACTGGAAAGACACGCGTCACCAACGTCTGGGTTTACGCGACTACTGCGGCACGGTCGACATGTAAGGTATCTCGGTAGTTAGTTTGGTGCTTTAATTACAGCCCGACGACCATATTTAGAAATTGTACAGTTACGGAAGTGATCACGACACGAAACTTTAAATAGGTTGGTGCGCCTCGCGCAGATCGAACCCTCGCGCACTTTCTTGACGTTTAATTATGTTTCTCGGCTTTTTGCCGTTGTTACGCGAAACAGGCAGGTTCTAAAGTAAGAATTACGAAGGATATCGATCAAGTGTTAAATAAGTACGAAAAATGCGGATCAAGGCAGAGGTCCTTGACAGTAATACACATTACTCGCGACGGAGGAACGATTTGGATCTAATCTAAATCTAGAATCTCATCTGGAAGGTAAATGAAAGAAAAATTGTAAGAGGAATATTCTTAACTATTTTTCGGTACGATAGGAAAGGTAAGAGTCGAGCGAGGTTAAACGCTACACGATGCGGATAAAAATTTATGAAGGATAAAAAGTTTATTCTGTCCCTGAAGTTACAGTTTGGAGTTTAATTCGGGCACTTTCAAGTTTCTTATCATCTCCACGACGTCCAAGGCGCACCCCCAGCACAGCGTCACGCCACTTCCGCCGTGGCCGTAATTGTGTATCACCTGAAATATAAAACACGAAACAAGTGCTGTAGGAAGCGACCGTAAAGTTTAGCGACGCTCGAACCTCGATGCCTCGTGTGTGAGGCGAAAGTTCAGAAACGGTAACGCTCCCGTCGTTTTAGTTATTAACGGTGTAATATTTTATGGCCATTTACCTTGAACTCTTTTCCCATGGGCGAGCTGAGGCTCTCGCACTCCAGACGAATTCGCGATCGTCCCGGTCGAAGGCCCACCCACGTGCGCATTATTTCACTCGCCTGCGACAGGAATTACAAGCGAGAATTATTTTGGGGGAATTATCGATCTTCCACGGTTAAATTTATGCCAAGTATCTTAGGGACCTTCAGAGATGGCATTATGCGGCAGCATCCGTCGTAAATGTGTTTCGAATCTTCCTCTTCCGCGGAGCAATTGAAGTCGCCCTCTTGATGCGTGCCGCCCAGCACGACGCTGTGAATACTGTATGAACAGACATTACGAAGAAATGAGTGCCATTGTCGATAAATACGCTAAATATTAGTAGGAATAGGACCATCGTAGCTCGTTGTATACTTAGGAATAATGTAATTGCAGGCGTCGTCGTCCGCTAGAAAACAGTGCTTCGCCCAAGATGCCTTTACCTTAAACAGATTTTCTCAAGTTAAGTATTTTTATATAAAACTCAATAAAAGTAGGGAAGTATTAAAAAAAAAAATGAATCACATAAATTGACAAAAAAAAAGATAAAAAATAATGTTTCTAAAAATGAAAAGTGACGCTTAAATAACAACTTGAAAATATCTATGTATGTTCATGCATATGAAAATAATTTATTATTATTATTATTATTATTGTAAGTTTGTAATTATTATTATTATTGTAATTATTGTAATTATTGTAATTTTAATAAACGATAATTTAGAGCTTTGAAAATAGAGAGATATATGTTGCAATATTAATTGGAAAGTTCAGTTACCCTGTACACCTGACCTCTGATAGGTATCATTGTCTTATCCGCGACGAGTTCTCGTGCACCGAGCCCGCTGCAGTTTATTATTAAATCATATCCTTCGTCGGCTAGTTGATGCAGCATTTTAATATTTCTTTTTTCCATTTTCCCACCCAACGCAGCAAACTTTTCCATGAGCCATGGCAGTAATAAAACCGGTTCGGCGGTATAAGTTACGAAGTGCCAACCTTGTCTGAAATCATTAACTCGATAAACGATTAAATAAAAGAAACCATAATAATAGCAACCGATAATTAAAATGATTTGTTCTAATCATAATATATTATAATAATTATAATTTAATTTTAAAGTGAATGTGACAATTAATTTAATTTTAGCATAGTGAAAACGTACTTGTAATTAGACTTGTGGTCTTTATTCAACTGTTGTAATCTTTCGTTACTCAGTTTTTGGAAGCCATAGACAATTTTTGCCCATGGTGGATCAGTGTCGCTCGGATAATCGCTGGTGACACGAGTTACAGGTAACAGGCAAACACCTGTTTTCGGAGATAATCCAGCTTTCCACAATTGCTCGAACCACTTATGTGTGTTGTCAGCCCATCGACTAACATAATACCATAATTAATAATTGCAACATTTATTATCTCTTAGAAATAATTAATAGAGTTCAGCATTCTCTATTCACCTACGGTATGTTTAAAAGCAATCAACGCTAAATTAATATTTTTTGGTATTTTTTTTTTAAACTTTCTATTTCGCAATGTGGAATTTCATTTAGTTTATTTTTCGCAAATGAAATTAAATGTACTTACATTATGTCCTCGGCGGGTGTGTCACTGAGGAGATAAGGACCCCATAAACCGGCACTTCCATCGCCAGTGGTGTCGGGTGAGAATACATCAGCGAAGATTTTAACTTCATAGCTCGGAAAAGCGCTTTTCACCGCAAATGCGCTTGTTACTCCTATTACACCAGCGCCCACGACAGCAACACGCATTTTCTTTACACGAATGCTTTTTTAGAGATTAATGCAATACAACTTCGATAAAATAGATCGTGTTACAATAATATCTGTATTTATTTGTGATAATGGAGATTAGAGCTGCTTACGTAACTTAAGGTAACATGTTTATCAATTGATACTTTAAACATTAATTTAAGCTTCACAAATTCAAAAGCTTTCAACGGATCATATAATAGAAAATATAATAATAGTAAATCTTATCAATTTAAACGTTAAAAATACAAGAGACTTAATACAATAAGAAAAAAAATTGAATGAATTAAGTTAAACATATTTCTAGCAATTTTGTAACATATTTACAATATGTAGAAAGTTAATGCTCGATTGTACATTGTTATATTATAATTATTACAATATTATTCAATAATCGATACTTTTCATTGGATGATTATTAAATTTCACTTGGCTTCTTTATGTTTCTTTAAACTTTACAAAATGTCCTTAAAAGAGGATATTGGAAATTGAAAACTTACCGGAAATTTAATTTTAACTCTTGCGTTCCTATCGCGTGTTCCGATATTCACATGAGAGAAATACGCGGCTCGTTCGTGACATGAAAGAGGAACGTCACCGCGAGAGCAAAATTAATTGCGAATTCGCTCTCGGCGAATTCCTCGCGCAAATTGTCGTCGCGTTGCTATCGATACACACTGACAGCGCGTAGGAATAAACGCAACGAGGTCGGGAGATGGATAACCTCGGTGAATCGGGGAAAAGATTTCTTTAACGCCTCGGAACGAACGCGTCACTGACGATTCCTCGGCACGAGGGAACGTATCTCCCTCCGTCGAATGACACTTGACAAACAACGAGGCGCTCCTCGTAATCACGAGGATCATAAATCGTTCGTCAGGTTTTGCAAATAAAACACAATCCGCGAGTATTTTTTTCTTCCGGTCGCGCAAATAGTGAGGGGGAAAAAAAAAACGGAGATGCGCTCACTTCGCATTTCGCTCGAGAGAGAGAGTTCATCCAACTGTACTAACATTTTCCATTTCATCATCGTAAAACTTGCAGGTGCAGCTCCCGGATTCCTGTCTCTGAGGATTGACATGCATTTACGACACCGCATATTCTTAGCATAATGCCTTTCGTAACACGGCTGAGTTATGCTGGAATATGGGAGCCGCAAAACTCAAGTGAAGAAGAGAGTTCCCCTCGCTCGATCTCGCAGATGATTCTGTCGCATCGTACTGTTGATAAACGGAGCATAATACTTTTAATGATATTTTACAAAGCTCTTACACTCTGTTTACCGATAGCACAGTGCGCAAAAAAGATGCCGCATCTCACGAAACGTCGAATACTATTCTTTCTTCGATTAGATTTCTTACCGATTCTTATTGATCACTATCTCGAGAATTTAATCTCGGTTTTTTTACTTGAGAATATTTCTATACATAGAAATTCTTTGTCTTTTTATCGTCGAGTTAACGCGATTACAACATTTAGACAAATATCATACAATACGATATGTTTTTACGATGTACCTAACGGCCTTCGCTTTTAATACTAAAATATTTGGTATTAATTAATGTTTTTTATTATTTATGTTTTTATTATTTATGTTTCAATTATTAATTTAATAATTCTCTATTTGTAATTACTTCTTTTTTATTTGATGTATGCGTTATATTATGTGTGCTAAGTATTACTTTTAATCTTTCACAGAGTATCCATCACTAAGAAATATTTTTTTAATATTACATTTGTTCCAATAGTATAATTATTCTGAATGAATTGTGTTTCTATGTAAAATTATAAAAATTATAAAAATTCTAAAAATATTCTTTACGATGCTTTTTTTTACGACTCTTGTATCACTTTCGTTGATTTCACATGACTCTTTAACAATCACATCTTATACGTTTTCTTCGTGATTACGAAAATATTGATTGTTTGATCATACGAGAAATGTCACTTAGTGTAGTTTTGTTTTTATATTATGTTTTTTTTTTAACAAAGAGATATTAGTCCAACATTTCACGGCTCAATCTCTACTGACTCGAAGGCGCGAAGTATTGTATCTCATACACAAGACGACTGACTGAAGTGCCTGATGACACTCCACGATAGGGAGTATTTATTTACACCGTATGCAAGTGCCCCAGCCATAATATGGCCCGGAAATGCGATAAAGGGTGTAGGTGACAGCAAAGCCAGGACTTAACGCGTAAATCATTCTTCCTCATAGATTAATTATTTGAAAGAAATTTTGCATTATTCCGTGTTAATTCTGTTCTGTTTTAATACTGTTCTCTATGTTCGATTGGTACTTCTTTAATTTCAATTTATCTTCGTAAAAAATATATAACATAAAAAAATATCTTTGTGTCTTAAATATTATATTAATTTATAAAAGTAATGATTGATTGAATTAAAAAAAAAATTTTTTCATATTTCTTATTTATATATCACCGCATTAAATTTCAACTTCTTTCAAGAAATCGACCGAGTTGCTTGAACAAAACGAACAAAAATAAGAAGACCAAAAATGTAAAGAATATTAGAAAATACACCTTTGATATCTTTGCGGAAGAATTTTTTAGAAATAAGCATTAAAATATAGAAAATTTGATTCATGTTATGTACTTTATTTTTTATATACACATAAAGAAAGATCAATCGTTACCTTTGTAATGATCATCTGATAATCACCTTAGCCATATGATAATGATGGCTCACTCGATGCTATTACTGAGGCAAGATCTGAGAAAATATCCGGTCATTATCACGATACACCTGATCGCACTCGTGACGATCAGCCGGGGTGGCCGAGGAATATGCCTGCAGTTGCAATTGCACGAGAGCGAGCTGGTCTCGGATAACGGACACCGTATGAACGGGTCAAAGTGTTATCCGAAACCGCCTTACAAATGGCTTTTGCGTCGTTTCACAATGCTAGTCCTGTTCTACAAGACATTTTTTAATGTAATATTAATTACTATTAGGAGAATGTTTTACCGACACTGAATATTAAATTGAATATTAAATTGAAGAAAAGAAAGAAACTATTTATTCATTAAAATTCTCTTCTTGTAGCTAGTGTTCACTTTGTCCTCTTTTTCATCTAGGTTTTATAAGTCTGAGTTCATAATTTCGTAACTGAAGTCTTAATCCATTAAAAGGAATTTATTAATTAAAATGTAAAACAAGGAGGGAATACAGAATTTTTTATTTATATCGAAGTTGAGTAAAAAGGAGAAAATAGAAGCATTGAAGCAATTAATTATACGTATCTATACTTTTTACGTGTATGTGTTTTCACATTATGTTTTATAATAATCTATAACAATTAGTTATATGTAAAGAAAATTAGTTAAAAAATAGTAGTAATTTATTTCTAAATTGCAACTATACTGGCGATCTTGTTGATTACTAAGCTGGAAATTGTGTATCGTAATCAAAATTATATATTTATATTTAATGTGCAAATTATTAAACAATTTTTAATTTTTTTTCTATTGATATATGTATAATCTTAATTTTTCTTCTCATGTACTTTTATTAAAATTTTTATTAAAAATAGACTGTTTTTAACATTAGACTATATCTAACACTATGTCTATATTATATATAGATTCAAATATATAGTCAAATATAATTCATTATATGTGTGTGTGTGTGTGTGTGTGTGTGTGTGTGTGTGTGTGTGTGTGTGTGTGTGTGTGTGTGTGTGTGTGTGTGTGTGTGTGTATAATTATCTACTAAATTCATTATCATGCATACATTCATATAATTATAGCGAAGCTAAGTTTATATAATATTAATTAATTATATTAATATTAATGTCACATAATAATATTAGTATTAATATTAATATTCGTATTAACGAGCAGAGCAATTTCAGAGATATAAAAGTCATTGGAAGCTCAATTCTGATTTTGTTACAAATATATAAAATTCCATCACGTGTGCAAGGTAAGATTTATACAAAATATAATATATTTTAAATTCTTGAATCATTTTTTAATTTACTTGTTAATTCTTTGATTTATTAGTACTATATATTGCTGGGTATACATTACTGGCTATACATTACTGGGTAATAAATATAATTTATTCAGCGTTTAATTCCATCAAGTAAAATCTTTCAAATGTTGTAACATTTAAAAGAAATTTGAATTGATGCAGAGGACACTACTATCCACGTGGTTTCACGCATTGAGAAATAACGTCTGACGGTGCCGACAGGCGCCGACACGGAGCACGCTATGTCATAACCTTTAGAGCACAGCGCGTTTAGTAAACAATCTCGTGTGCGAAGTCACTAACGTTTATTTTATTCGCAATGTATGAGGCACACAGCATCAATGCAGAGCACAAAGATCTCATCCATGATATTGCCTATGATTATTATGGGGAACGAATGGCGACATGTTCCAGTGATCAGTTCGTAAAGGTACAGTATTTACCATGTTCATTTGATTTTTTCCTCTTCCTTATTTATTTACTTAAACGTCGCTTCTTATCATCTTTCGCTGGATAGAATAAGGATTTTAAAGATACGATTTCATATAATGAATTTCATTATAGGTTTGGGATGAGGATGAACATGGAAATTGGCACCTTACTGCATCGTGGAAGGCACACAGTGGCTCCGTATGGAAAGTCACTTGGGCACATCCAGAATTTGGTCAGGTTCTTGCTACATGTTCATTTGACCGCACCGCAGCTGTTTGGGAGGAAATAGGTTAAGCAGAGAGGCAGAGATTGTTTTTCTAAACAAGCTTGATGATGTATTGTATTATTTTTATTTTCTTGTCAGTTGGCGAAGGTTCTGGGCCAGAAGCACGTGGTAGTAAGCATTGGATTAAAAGGACAAATCTAGTTGATTCACGTACTTCTGTCACAGATGTAAAATTCGCACCAAAGACTTTGGGCCTACTATTGGCCACTTGTAGCGCAGATGGATTCATTCGGATATATGAAGCACCAGATATCATGAATTTAAGTCAATGGACTCTACAGCACGATATCAATTGTAAACTTTCATGTAGTTGTCTAACTTGGAATCCTTCTCTCTCAAGGTAAAATCCTTCTTTTATCTTGTCTTCTTAAATTTATTGAGGATATTATAAAAAAATAAATAAATTACATATTTAACGAATGAAACAAAACAGAATTATATGTTTTAAAATATAGCTATAAAATTAATATTTAATAAAAATATATTTTAGATTACATCCACCTATGATAGCAGTCGGTAGTGATGATCCCAATCCGTCGCTTGGGGCAAAAATCTTTATCTACGAATATTCGGAGAACAGTAGGCGTTGGATAAAGGCCGAAACATTGTCAAGCATTACAGATGCTGTTTATGATATTGCATTTGCTCCCAACTTAGGAAGAAATTTCCATACGCTGGCCATAGCTACGAAAGATGTACGGATAGTTACTTTGAAACCGACGGAGTAAGTACAACTCAAGACTTACGTTAAAAATTAAACAAGTCAGATGTTAAATGTACACTCTTTTTTCTTTCAGTGAGAATACGCAAGCTGGAGTATCACATTTTGAAACGAATGTAGTTGCGCAGTTTGATGATCATTACTGCACTGTGTGGCGCGTCAGTTGGAACTGCATGGGAACAATTTTAGCGAGTTCCGGCGACGATGGTTGCGTTCGATTGTGGAAGGACAATTTCATTAATCATTGGAAGTGTATCTCTGTTCTCAAAGGAGATGGCGTTCCAGCACAGAATGCGGAAACTCCCGTTGTAGCGACTCCGCCGAGTTCGTCTACGCCAGCTCAACAGATACCTTCTACCACCAGGTACTACAAACTGGGTACCATCAGTCATCCAAGCCAAGTACCTTGGCATTAGAAGATCTAATCAATTTTTAGACAATCGTGAATTATTTTGTGTTTATTGACGCGCCAATTTTTGTCAGAAAGGAAATATGGAGTGTACAATCGTTATCGTAAAAATTGTGACCTATGTTCTCCATCCATCCTTATTGTTTATTTTATTTTATTTTTATAATTTATACATTCTTATAATAATATCTTTACTGTTGAATTTGTTTTCTAAAGCAGTCACGTTTATACGATGTTAAATGCACTGCTATTGTTTTGCACTTTTATTACAATTTTATGTTTTATTAGCACTTCTTTTTTATTTAAACAAGCTCATTATCTTATTAGTGTTTACTAAAATTTTAAAAAATCGTAATGCAAAGTTATGTAGGACAATTCATATGTGAATCAATATGAATAAGCAACTTTTGAGGATATGGGTGGAGGATATGAGAGTATGATATGAACATGTATTTGTTACAAGCAGATTTTGAAGAAATTTTCAATACATACTCAAATTTTGAGAAATTATTTTTTACAAATTTATTACGAAATAAATGGCGTTTAAATAAAAAGAAGATTTGTAACACATTTTTCATTAATAAATATTGTTTCTGCATCATGAATATCTTTTTATTTTCTCCTCCCTTATTCTGCCGAAGTTGTCGAAATTCTTCATTGCGGTATTTATTTCTTTTTTGGGAATATGTGCGCGATAACAATATTGTTCGTTGTTTCATTATTCCTGGTTTTGTGATGTTTTGCAAATGATTTTATTTCAATTCGTAAAGGTGAGGACTTGTATCAGTACGCGATTTTTTCACTCGCTATAAAATAATATTTGTTACTATTTCAGGACTGTAAGCATAGCCACGGTTACAGCGGAGAAGCCGACTGCTACTGTTGTAAGTAGCAATAAATGGCAAGCGCCCGTTATAAAGGGACGTTTTAGTAAATCTGTATGGCTGGGTAATCCTAGCGAACCGACACCGCCATTGCTGCCGATTACAACAAAGAAATAATTAGAATTGTTCTAGCAACGTGTGATTCTAGCAATGTGTGATTTAGTATTATTAGAATAAGATCATTGATCTCGATTTTAACTCTATTGTGATAACGCGTAATCCGACATACTTTTGTGGAATTAAAATACAAAATCGTTTAATGCACATAGTTTATCTGTGATTCTTTGACACCATATATTAATTATCTCATTGTATTTCATTGAATTAATTAAATTAATTAGATTACATGGATCTCCGATTTGTGCAAAATAATCTGTTATTGAAAATGTAGAAATTTCTGATAAATATATTTTTAGAAATATGATTAAAAAAAGAATGTTTCTTTTGTAACCATTTTTATTTGATACGCTATCGATCATTCTTCATTCATCGAGGATGTCACCGATGTATCTTCTCCGTTTTTACCTTTTAATTCGCTTTCATTTATCCACAGCCGACAGCAGTTCAATCCTAGGGGCAGATCCATGACGCCGAGTGTATTTTTATTTTCTGCGTGTATAAAGGTTGCAATAAACGAAGGTAACTTCAAAGTAAGCATTCGGGAAAAGAATTCTTTGAATACGTTCAGATTGCTTTTTCTCCCTTTGTGTTATTTTACAATACACGTCGAAATCATATAGAGACACAATTAAAAAGAAACTATCCCGACTTTTTTTTATTTTTATTCAAAAGACGAATTTACAAAGTTAACGATAAAATCACGATAATTAACAAGCGTGATGTCTAATGAGTGAAAGTATACTGAGAGCTAATGACTCACATAACCGAACCAGTGAGAAAAAGCGCTTTAGATGTAGTGCAATATAACCTTCGCGCTATTGGTTATGTAAGTCACATTATTTAGCTACTTAATATATTATAATTTACTTTTAATTAAAATAAACAATAGTGTAAAAAGTCCGCATATGAAAATATTTTTAAAATATGTCAACATTTATAATATTAACTGCACAAGTTTTACATGGCGAATCCATTCTCTTTTCAGAAAAGTTATGTTACACGAGTCGTTTACTTCGGAGAATATCGCGGGACTCATGAAGTTCTGCGAAAGGTGGATACCATCGTAAATTATATATGTCGTATTTTAGAATTGTAATTGCAATTGTAATATAATCTTCGTGTTCAATTTTATTTTGAAAGATGTCAGCAATATAATTCATGATACGTTAACGTTCAACGAAAATGAGAGTCAAAGAGAACTTATATTCCCACTGTACAAGAATAATTTCTATAAATTATTGAATAATTTAAATTTGAATTACTCGATTTAAATTACATTATTAATAAAAAAAAAATCCATTTTATATAGTTCATTATATTTTATAGAGGATGGAAGATATAATACAAGATTTATGCATGGATTACAATAATATTCCCATCACAGGTTTATTTCTCGTTTATCCAACGTGTTATGTTCACGTGTTAGAGGTATTTGAATATTTCACAATTTCTACATACTATACAATAGAAATATTAAAATAAATTTTTATTCATCCAGTTAAATTGGAAATCTTGAATGAATTGTAAAATCCTTTTCTTGCAATCGTAATTCTCGTTTTTGCTCCATTTATTCATCATTATTTGCTTCGTGAGGCGAGAAAAATGGAAATAAGAGAGAAATTTATTCTCTTGATAGGCGTGGGAAGATGTCATTTATAAACACTACGAGCTTCTATACACCACAGACGACAGTGAATGTAAATTTGGAAAAGCAATTCCCCTGCCTTCATACCATCACGTTCATCAAGTCAGTAACTTGATACGTGATGTATGCGTATCTACATAAAAAAGATTGCGCATACATACACATATATATATATATATATATATATATATATATGTGTGTGTATAGATGTAATATGTATATATTGCATTTTTAGAGATTTTTCTCAGGCTGGTGCCACGTTTATATGATACCGCCAACTTTAATAGGGACGTTAGAAGCCCGTACGTTGGACGAAATTCAAAAGCAAGTCTCAAACTGTCTAATAAAGGTGTACGCATTATGCGAGTATATTGCGTACGCGGTGCATGAAAAGGTTTGCAATTTTCGAGAGAGCTAAACGGAATGCATAAAGTATCCAGCTTTGTCCGCTTTACGTTGGACGGAGTATTAATGAGGCTTCAAAAGAATTTGTTTGAAGGATTTCGAATCCGAATATAAAGCTAAGAATTTCCTTCATTTCACCTCGTGACGCTGCTTTCATTCGATTTTACAGTCGATCGACGTTCAAGACGCGTTACGAAACTTGAAAGACAAAGCCCGGTATCTTCCCGAAAATGCAGTCCTCGAGTCTCTTCTCAACGTGAACTTGCCCGTACTCAAAACCGTCGAGGAGTATTTACGACTGTACTCTGATGTGTCGCCAAGCGACTTTTGGGACGGTAAAAATTACACATATATCCAATAAAGTTAGCTCCTTACGGAAATCCAATTTAATACTGTCAGTCAATTTAATATTAAAAATTACTTATTTTATGAATATTAAATAATATAATGATTATTTATTTTGAATATTAAAAATACTGAATAGTGCTAATAGTGCCAGTATTAAATTTCTATAAGGGGCGCTATTATATTCTATTATATTTCTGCTGCTATTTCCATCAATTAAATTTACAGACACTTTGCAGAACTTATTTTTGACAAATTTAGCTAGTCGAACAATTTTAAATAAAAAAAATAAACAAATTATTTAGATATTAGATATCAGCACATCGCATTGAAGCGTCACTGGCTGATCATTGTTGAGGGATACAATAATAAGTTTCCTGTGAATAAAAACGATTATTTATTTCAGAATATTTACAATATCAAAAAAACGTTCTGGTATGGGGTACATGAGACTCGTGTGTGTATGTGTGTGTGTGTGTGTGTGTGTGTGTGCGCGCGCGCGTGTGTGTATGTGTGTGTCTGTGTGTATCGGAGATAGTCCTAAACTAAGTACATATACAAATTTCAATGTCTCGCGCAAGCGGCGGCTGGTCAGATCCGGTCTCGTTATCACGTCATACAGGCAGTAATGCATACAGAATAGTGTAGCAACGCATCTTTATTTAAATAATAAAAAAAAAAAAACGAAATTCCCTCGGCGTCTTGTTTTCGATCGATATTGGAGTCACTAAAGAGGGGGCGAATACGACCGACGAAGCATCGCGTTTTCGCCTATGATCATTCGCGCGATCGAGAAATATCTCAATGCTCTCATCGATCTTTCCGTGCCTAGCTAACGAATACCTTTTAATCGTTTTGCAGATAACAATATCTGGCCACCGCCTTGCGATATTATGCCTCGCGACGCGTTTGATGGACATGCTTCCGAATCACCCGAAACAGTGAAAAGACGTGCCCTGGAAACCAACTGACGCTGGCGAAGGAAAACAGTGATTTATCTTTCCCCTCTTCTTGAATTTTTTTAATGTAATCAAACATGCGGAAAAGAAGAGAATAAACGTTTCCTCAAAAAATCGTGTTCCATTAGAAAAAGTCCGGTATCGTTTATTAAAAAGTTCACACATTTCGTAATATGCGCATATAGTGATCACACGTACAAAACAAATTGTAGAAACTTTGGCAGTTTAGATCCAGGTTTTATTGTACGTTTCGTTTTTTGTGACATTTCCTCATCGTCGGATCGATAGAATCTCTTTGTTGCAACGATCTTTCTTATCGCAATACGGCTACAATCTCTATGTGTGCAAAAGTTATAACAAGGGACAAGGGGAGGGTGGGATGCGTGTATTGGCTGCGTTTCAACGATTACTAAAAATTCTCTTGACAAAATTCTCTTTGACAAATGTACACTCACAATGTTCCGACATCAATTCCATTAATGGCAATGATAATAATAATCAACGATTTATTTCATTTTTTTTTAAATGTTAATAGATCTTCTCGGGAGCGACGTATTAACATAACGTCTAAGCGAGGAAACAACATGTGTTTTCCTAGAAATTCTCTGTGATTAGCTTCTTACGGCACGGTAAAATCTTCAACTCGGCCGTTTTCTAAGTTCCTTATACATCGAGTAATTCGCTAAGTATCCTCGATCATCGTCCGTCGTTTCCTCCGGCGAACGAAAACGCGGGTGCGCGCGCTTCGTTCAGGATCGTCTCCTCTGCATATTCATTTGTATGCATGTACATACAACAGACTGCAACGACGACGCGACTGCAAACAGTCACAATCTACATTCCCTTTATGATCAATTTGCGCGAAGTTCCGATTTGACAGACAAATGCCGCTGCTATGAAACTTTGGTTTGCGGTATTGCGACGTTGCGTTGACAGAGACAAAAATCATGTGACTACATTCAAAGATAAAACTCGCTAAGGAGACACGAAAATTTAATTTGACAATTAAAATGAAAGACGAAAGGAATCATGCGATTTGTCCAGCGGAAGAAATTAACTCTCGCAGTCTCGAAATGTACTCAAAAGAGTTTTGTCTGAAAATTTCTCAAGTTCCAGTGTCTGAAAATTTCTCAAGTTCCAGTTTCTGAAGTAGATCGACACTGCTGCTTCACAGCACGCTGTAACGCCTTCACAGCGTTGTAACGTCAAAAAATATGCGTTCATTTCATCATTGGATTAATTACGTTATCGAACTGTAGAACGATTACATACACATTGATCTTATTCAAATATATGTGAACATTGAAAGATCTGCTTTTCCTTTTTTTTCTCGTCATATCGGATAAAATATACATTCTGATCCTCACGTGAATCCTTGCAGTCGCAGCAGGATCGTCGCACGTGCTGGGAGCATAATCCTATACGCGAAATCAATCTGTACAGGTCGAAGCAAAATATGGATTATCACTTCTCGCGAAAAGAAAAGATTTTTGATGCGCGTCTCATATAATATAGCTGAAATTCACCGCCCAGTAATCGACTGCTTCATATTGAAAGGGAGCTACACGTTCAATTTTCATTTTCGCGGATTAGCGACCTGGTCTGAAGGGACGCATCTCGGATCGCTCTAATCGACGACGAGATTATCCCTGCACCGTACGGAGAATATGACGAGGCGCCTTTCGACGAACCTTCGTTTCCCTTCTTTTTTTTTCCTTTTTAAAGCTATATAATACAAAAGAGGCTGGGGAACCTCTGCCGAATAAAGTACCAACGAGATTCACAAGCGTCGAAATAGGCAGTAAGTTAGAAGTGCTATCGCGATTATGTACCACACGTTCTTAGGGGACGTCCCCGTAAATTGGGGGAGGGAGACGTCCTCTCCCTATAGAGTAAAATTCAAGACTTTGAAAAACAACGTTCATCATACTCGGTACATTTACTTCGAAGGAAGTTACTTTATACATTGTACAAGAGATACTTAATATTACGCTGAAATCCAGAATCCTGCAGACTGAGACGAAAGCGCGACGGGGATTCTCTTTCTTTTTTTTTTTTTTTTATTTATTCTTTCCTCCTCCTTCTCCATCTTTCGTCTCATTACTCTGCCGCTCTTCGTATGCTCGTCTCGTACTCAATTCCCGCGGATGGAGATACAAACGATATGTCTCTGACAATTCTCCTCCCGTTTCTCTCTCCCGTATCCGCAAGAGTCCCGCCGTTCCCGTTTACGCATTGTCAACGTTATAAATAATTACATCGCGCGACGCGACGGTGATCATCATCCTCAGTGTACGTTATTCTGGCGCCTCCCCGACGACTTAACGCATATACATATTTATACTTATATCGACTAGACAAATTGTACAGTGTTGTGTTCATAGTAAAAGTGAGAATAAATCGTTAATATACGCGACTCGTACAAAATATCTTCCGCGTCTCGAGGTATGTACAGGAGCATGTACGGCGAGCTCACGAGCTCGCGCGCACACATTTCGTAAACTCACTCTCTACCATACGAGGTGCTTGTCGAGGTTTCCACCGGGGCTCGGTCACGAGATTTACTACGCATGAGATGGGAGAAGCTGGCGGAGGAGCCGGTCGGAGTGTTCGTCGTTCTTCAATGTAAAAAGGGCACTTGATTCAACAGAGAGGCGCAAATTTGTGTCATGGAATGGAAACGTAAACCCGTCGAACTCGAACCGGCTCGCACGCCCGAGGCGTCCCGAATGACACAGGCGTCGGAAAGACATTCTAGCTTAACGAAAGACATCCCTATGAATCGTCCAGAGACGTCTTAATTTCACAGATCTAGATAACGATAATTGTCCAAACGTCTTTCTAAGATAAAAGCTTCGTTTGGTCTTTCTAAAAGACGTTCTAATCTCCGCGTGATCTGTATAGACATCTTCTAAACGTTTCCCGGACACTCGTGTCACTCGTGTCATTCGCGGCTATCTCGATGATTGGCAACTGTGTGATTCACAGCAGCTCGCTCACGCTGCAAGTGCAGGCCCCGTGGTGGCTGTAGGGTCACACGGAGCTCTCCCTTTTGGCCATCACCACCGGCGTGCTTATCGTCGCATCCTTTGGCTTCTGAACCGTTGGACAGCACTGGCTGGACACCCGTGTCTCGCAGTCTTTCGACGGCAGCGTGCCGCTCGGGCAGGTCCTGGTAACAACACCCAGACCGGCGTATAACATCGGAGGACTCATTGTCATTGACATCGATTGAACGCTTTGGCTGGGCCAGTGTTGTCTCGGCAGGGTGCAAACGCCGCTCTCGTAGACATCGCCCACCATCGGCTGAAACTGAAATACGTCACTCATGACTTCCGTTCCACATCATCAGATTGATACGATCACATAATTATTTAAAAGAGAAATGAATTATGTTATCCTTGTTATTAATATGCCTTGTTGCGCCCATTGATATCCCATTTAATTATTTAATCTAATCATGATTCAGGATTTGCCCTTTCAGCTGCACAATAGCCCTTAGCTATTAACGTAAGCTATTGTATTATTTAGCTAAACATGTACGAGATTATTAGCATGAATTTACATTATTGAAAATCTTCCATGAAACTTACGCTTTTGTGCTTCGTTGACAAGTTTGAGAACTCATGCAGCGGCATGCCGTTGCGAATCGTGCAGTAGCCGACATAACTGCTGTGTCCGCTGATGGAAGTCACCGTCGAATGCTCCAAAAGGCTCCTGGATGGTGATGTCTCGATCGTTGATACCAGGCGTCTCTTCCTTAAATATTCCGACGGCTCGTCACCTGCGCAAAAATTTCACGACGTTTTTACAACCACCAAATTTCACCGCAGAGTTTTACGGGCGTGTAAACACGAACGAGGCAATTTCCGGAATAAAAATTTACAACCACACGTAAAACGGGCGGAAACGTTATATCGCCGAGATTTTCTTTCAATCTTGAAGAAAATATATTTTGGATACTTTGTAATTTACATAAATCTCTCGCATCTGCTCTCTTAATGCGCTATTGATTTTCAAATTTTTTTCAGAAAAATTATATTTGAGAAGATAAAAACATTTATTTTCAATTTTTACTAAATCTATCGTATTTTTAAAATAAATTTTCAACTCGCTTTCATAAATTTGCCAAATTCAGAATTGATTCGAGGAATTGTAAGCATACAAAGTACCAGTGATTTGTTGTGGTATAATGTCGGGATTCTTTTCATCGCTTTCGCTGAGATCGCCGCTGGTGTCCAGTTTTCTAAACGGGCTGCTGGGATGTTTCTCGTCCGCGAGCAGACTACATCCCTCTCGGAATCGTAGCTCCCTTTGTATGGGAACGGCTTTCGTCTGCTTCGCGTGATCCTCCATCTGCGACTTGTTCTGATCCTCCACGTGCGTGTGCTGAATCCGTAAGACGACCATCACTATGACCGCAACGATAATGAGAGCCGTCACTACGCCGATCATCACACTCAGCATCGGCGTCAAATTGTCGTGCTGCCTTGGTCGTTCTGCAACATTCAGAATGGAAGAATTGAAAATCAAAAGAAAAATCCCGACCGCATAGATTCGCCTAATTGCAGTGAAATTATTACAAAATCATTTTAAAGAGCTTTCAGCTTTCAGCGCACTTCGACAAAAATAACGTACCCTTTAATGAAAACGCTTTTAAGCACTCTAAAATCTAGATGTGGCATCGGATTTTGAACAAGTTACACGATACGATAATATTGTAACAGTTCAGCTGATGCTATGTTAATACCGTAACAGGCACAGCTTTCATAAAAGAATAAAAGGCGCGTGACACAGGTGTCACGCCCGACTTGTTTGCATATCCGGTCGAAATGCAACGAGCAATGCTCCAAATACAGTCGGGCGCATTTTATTTTAATAGAGATATAAAGCACGCGATCCCGGTGGTAGACGAATTAAAAATTACGATAACAATCGCATCAACAGCAAACAACGGGAAAATTGTCCGATAGTATTAAATCGCCAGTTTCTGATCCGATTTTTCGCGTCGGGTCATAAAAGCAGCGGGAGCTTTTTCCGCGGCTCACTCGACGAATTAATATTGAGTCGATAGCTTTTCATTAATTCGACCAATTGGCGGCGGCACTTTACTCGCACTATCTCATTGACGCAAAATTTGTCTGTAATTATTTAAATCTCGCGTAATTTTTTGAGATTAATACTCGTCGCGTAACATCGACACGTTGAAAAAGGTTGCGCTATAAAAAGGAAAATTTACGAAAAATGTTCGAGATAAAAAAAAAATGAAATCTTTAAGAATTAGAATTACATAATTTATGTTAACTTAATTTATGTTTCCAATCCATAATAGTATTAAATAATACTTTGTCCGTTAATCGTAATGTTAGAAAATAATTGAATTTTATAATTTTATAATTTTATTTCCTAAAAATTTGCGTCAATTCTCTTCTCAAAATATAATGTGATCGCGCGACTTTTGACGATAAAGAACTTTATGTCGCAAGCAAAAAAGTTTGAAAAGTACTCGTGTAGGATGTATCGCGTAGGATGTAGAGTGATGTGATGGCTCTCAAGTCAATACTTTCTCGGAACTTTCAAGCAAATCGAAAGCTTGTTGAAAAGATATCGAAAGCTTTGGAATTGTTAACGGTACAGTAAATCCAGTAAAAAGTTTTGCGAATATCAAACGAGTATCAACATATTTTAATATGCGATACTTCGGAAAAAAATACTTACATGATATGTACACACGCTTTCCATTAAGTACTCTATTTTCATTATTATTCTTGGGAGATTGTTCTATTTTTATTATTATCATCTTTCTCTCACCCGACTCGGACGTGAGTTGCTTTTCCGGCAGCCTCAGAGTGCCGGCCTGCACCACCATCGCCTCGCTGCGGCCCTTGTCGTTGTAGGCGTAAATGCAGGCTTGATAAAGGGCGCCGGACTCCAAGTGAGTGACGCTGAAGCGCGGCACCGGCGATGTCAGATTGGCACGCAACTCCTGGCTGTTGCTCTCGCGCACCTCCAGCAGAAAGGACTGCGGCAGGCCGCCGTTGAAGCCCTCCGTGCATCGCACGGAAAAGGAGTTGGTCGATGTGTTCGAGGTCGTGCAATTGTGAACCATGTCCGGCCGGCCTGTCACGGATAAGGTTCGCCTTGCGTTTTAAAATGCCCCGTGTGCACGAGTCTGTTCGCGCGCTCGCAACAACTCGTAACTGGCCACGAAACCGTGATAACATCGCGGACTAACTTTCAAGTTCTCCAAGTGCGCCCTTCCGATAATCGATTTTCCGCGCCGCGATATTAGGACGGATAAGATGGATAACACAAACAAACAATAACGAAAAACTATTATCAAGATTCAAAAAAAAAAAAAAAAATACAAAATTGAATTATATACGAACGAATATATAAAAATAACGAATATATAAAAATTTAAGATGTCGATGACGCGTTTAACGCGTCAATTTTTTTTCGAAAAAAAAAAAAATGACTGCTGGATTGTAAATTTTTTCAATGTTTTAAATAACTGTTAAAAAAAATATTGTTCGAAGCTTCGACGGATTCAGATTAAAATATTTGCTTGCTCCCATACAGCAGTAGTCAAGCGTATTGTAGAAATAAATGAATTAACGATGGTAATACCGAGATATATGCGTTTCGCATGACAACAATGGAAAAAGCCTCTTAAGATTACTAATATTTTTTTCTCGATTAAATAAAAAGATGTAAAAAACAATTTTTTCTATAGAATCGTATAATATTTCACAAGAACTTGCCTTTTTATTAAAAATCATAAATGGTCAATAAAAGTTACATGTTTTTATAATTGAGAGACATAGAAATAACTTTTTTTTTTCTCTCAAACTGTAAATCTTCAAAGTCTCGCGGATATGTTTCACAGTCGAAAAATTATACGAATATAGATGTAAAAAAATTGCGTAATAACTTTTCCAGCAGTTTCCGAAGTTCGTTTATTTCTACTTTTTCCGCTGTATTAAAGTGTGCTGAATTTTAAGCAAAACTAATTACATAAGTAGAGCGGTAACTCTTTAGCGTCAGCGTGTTCTGAAGTTTATTCCAACTTTCGATGCTGCGTTCTTTTCTCGCCGAGATGATGTATAGTCTCGTACAGACGGCGCGAAAGGGGAAGTGTTATGCAACATATCGTTTCGCGTGCGGTAGATTCGCGAATCAGGGCGTGATAGTTGCCCTGTAAATCCGGTACACGGTGCGCTGGCGCATACAAGCCACTTGTAACCGAGTCGGCTGTAAAGATATACGGCTGTCTGGCTTTTTCCTGTAAAGGTATTAGCCGGTGGTACACTTCGCGGCTCGTAAAAGCCAGCTAAAAGGGCGCGAACGAGACGATAACGGGGAATACGGCATATTGCGCCGCGGGGAGGGGAAATAAAGAAAACGAAATAAGCGGGTATATGCCGAGTTGTTTTCGCGTTTATGGTTACTGAAAAATCATAGCGCGCCGGACACCTGCTAACATCTCTCGTGATGCCCGCTTTTTATTTGTCCGCGTCGGATTTGCTTCTTCTTCCTTTTTTTTTTTGTGACACCGCGCGGAAACTGTTTTTCTTTATGTCTGAAACGCGTTCTTGTACATGCGTGTATGTGCGTTTTCTTTGTAGAGCAATCCAATCCGATAGCGCAATCCGATGAATCGCAATTAATTGGTAACTCGAGCATACTCGATATTGGCGGATACGCGAATTTGAGAATAACGGGAATGCTAGTGCTATGGATAGATCCGTTGGGCTTATATAGATTTTTCAAGTCAAATTTGAATAAAAAGCAACAATATCAAATTTGTTTACTGTAATGATTTATTTAATAAAAAAAAATTAGATTTTTGTGCTGTAATAAAAAAATGTGTGTGTGTGTGTGTGTGTGTGTGTGTATAAAATTTTATAATTTACATCTTAAAGACATTTGATATTCAAAAATAAATTGTGATTTCATTATTATGTCGTTATTACAACAATATTAATTGGAATTAATTATAATTACGAGTTTTCAAAGTTTCACGTAATTGGATGATTTTAATAAAATAGCATCACGTCTTTCCAATTTTGCACTAAGATTTGTGAATTAGTTATGCAATTACGTAAATGTGAGAAAGTAATACTTTGGAAAGTAGGAATAAAATTCGAATTCTAAATTAGCATAAAGTTGCAATTCTCAAAAGAATTAAATTCTTTGAATGAAAATCATTCGCATTAGCTCTATTTGTTCTATTATCCTGTAAAAAAAAACAGACAAATTAAATGCCAGATAAAAACTCATTTTATAAGTACAAATTTTTTACCTACTTTCCAAGCATAAATTTTAATCTTTGAAATGCAGAAAAGATTTTTAAATTATCATCATTCTATTTTTTTCTAAAAAAAGGATTTCTATTTTATATTCGTTTTCTAGCTTCCGCCAAGGATATTCATAAATTAAAGAAAGATCGACACACACACACACACACACACACACACACACACAAAATATTTATATTTTTTGCATTCAATTTAATTCGACCCTTCGTTAATTTATATATATATATATATTATATATAAAATATTTCTCGCGCGCGCGCGCGCGCGCGCGCGTGTGTGTGTGTGTGTGTGTGTGTACACGCACTCGTCGAGATAATTAATCTTCTAGGTCGAAAATTCGCTATCAAGAGCTATGTCTCATTTTCGCGAATGTCGCGATACACATAGATACAAATGCAGATCTCTTACCTGCCGGTATAATGTGATATACACAGGGCACTTGTTGTTGCCCGATGTGATTGCTGGCCCAGCAGAGTAACGTGCCGTAATCTAATTCCGTCATTGGTGTGTATGAGACGATGGAGGATGTGCCAGCCCGCGCGATATGGCCGGCCGCAACGTCGATACTCTCGGCGGAATTATTGAAGGTCCACTTGAATTGCACTTGCGGTGGATTTGCATCCACTTGGCAGGATATATTCGCCTTCTCCTGTTTCGCCACGCCGTGGACCTTCGTCTGGTTCGGCTTGCACGTGGGGGCAACTACAGGGGGGAGGATACGAAAGTCGAACGGTATCGATAAATAATTGGGGCGCACGGATGCGAAGGTATCTTGGTCCTGTGCGGTTCATGAATTTCTTATGCTACCGTTAAACGTGCTGGGAATACAATTTACTGATATTTCGCGAACTGCTTTAAGTTTCTCGTGAAAATCTGATAAAAAAGAGGATTTGATTGGTCGCAAATAGGAGACCTGGTATTGGTTTTTTTCGTTTCAATTATAAAAGGATTTCTTGAAATGTAGGTCAATATTTCTTATAAGAAATATTATTTAAACGTTTTCGGATTTTTACTATCGTGATGATTCAGCTATGTTATATTTTTGAAATATTCTTGCGTACATTTTCTGAATATAAAGTTTTTGTCTTTTAAATGTAAATAAATTTTTAATTTACATTTTTTTTTTGTTTAATTTGCATAGATATTTTAATTTCAATGTTAAATAACTCCACAATATTAATAAAGTAACTAAATTAAAAAGCGGGACTTAAAAATTCTCTTCCAAAATCCATTCCAACGTTCATTATTACTTTTTAAATGGTCAGACATTTTAATTTCAGACATTAATTAATTTTATTATTAATTAAATTTGACATTTTTCAAATCCGCTTAATCCCTTTTATTATCTTCTTTTACTCTTTAGCTATATGGATAGTATTATGTTAATAATGCGCTTACTGTAATTTTTAACTGCGTATTTCTATATTAAATATGCACGAGCTTCACTGTAATACGCTTTGCATTCCACAGCGAGCCAGCTGATTCGGGGTTTTCTGATAAATTCAAATATTGATCAACAAAACTATTGCAATATGAAATATTTCGATATCGCGTCCGATAATCTGCGTGCAAATGGATAAACAGCTGGCTCAATTCGACGTACAAATGTATATATGTAAGCCAGGAATTAAAATTTCACAGTGGGAATTTACGGAGTGTCGAATCTTCCCTCATTATAATCCACTATTGATTAAAGCCGACCGAATACATTTTCAATGAGCCCTTCCATTGTTATCTCGTTATCATTCGCATTCTTAATTCTGATAAATAAGTGATTATTCCAAGTGATTATTTAGTTATATCACATTCGCGAAGAGTAATATTATATAATAATCCAGATAACAAAGATTAAAATCTGTGAGATAATACATTTCACTCTGTCTGTTGAAATATTCTCGTTTCTTTCTTTTCGTTCATATTATATTCAAAAGTATTATCGCACAATTAATTCAGAAAAAAATATATTAATAAATTGAGATGAAAGAAGGGAAAGATTCTAGATTCTTAATTTATATTCTATATGAATAAATCTTTCTTCATTTACGCCGAGACGTCTATCGCTCTCTGCTCTTTAGTATTCTATGTGCGGATGCACAGGGATACATACACATCACGTTCAGATAAAAGGGCGAGCTCTCGCCGTCGCCCTCGGTGTTGTATCCCACGCACGTGTAATTGCCGGCGCTTTTGCGATCGACCCCCTGTAGCACCAGGCTCTGGTTGCTGATTATGATGCCCTGCGTGATGTTGTGATGGAGTGCCCTGCCCTGAAAGAAACACGGTAATTGGCACCTCTCGCTGTTCAGATTGAATCTCCCGGCCACGCCGGGATGTGCGGGGATTACTTTTCACGTGTGCGCACGCGAACGGGAATCGCACAGCCATACCAATCTCGCTCTCGTCAAAGGTGAGAGGGAGAGATGATGAGAGACGTGCTCGCTCGCACGGGTGACGGCAAAGTTATTATAAAAGTTTGATGCTTCGAGCGTCGAAGTTTGTATATTCGGTTCTTGATGTAAGTTGGCGTGGCGCGCGAGCGAGTACAAGCATAATCGAGCTTGTTAGCCGACGAGAGACCAATCTGTTTACGACACTCGGGTTTTAGAACTTTCCGAGCGCGAGGGATACGCAGGACGAATTGCTCGCGACAGTGTTCGCGCATCTTCGGGATTGATTAATGATAATCGTAACGACACGAAGCGAGAGGATACACGGGATGACATCCTCGAAATATGAACTAATGGAACTGGAGTATCTTGATTCTTCCAGAAGATTTCCCGCTCTCATCTGTATATCGGAAAATATTTTCCGATGTACAGACGAGAGACACATAATTCTGATAAATTGTACTTCGCGTGCGAATACTGTAAACGCAGTATTTGGGCGTTAACATAAAGTTAAATTGATTTCATCAAAATTAGCTTATCTTAAATGAATCTCGTTAAATAAATTTTTGTAACTCTAGAGCGCTCGTCGCTGATATTTTTTGCAAAATTTATTTCTGAGAAATCTTCGTTAAATCAACGTATTTTTATCGTGGAAAAGAGAAAAGTCCGTAATTTTCTAAAAACGATTCCATTATTTTATTTCTAGGTAATTACATTATTTCATCGAATATCCCGCATTAAGGAATATCCAGAAATATCTGGCGTGCAAAAGTCGCTAAGAAAAAAGTTACTATTTTGTCGTGAATAAAACTGTATTCTCACTTACCTGATGTCGCCATTCCACCTTGTACACAGGCGGCTCGGCCTGTATGAGACAGTCGAAGTAAACGTCCGTGCCCTCGCGTATGGCGTTCGGATTCAGCGACGTGCCGAGCTGAATCTGCGTCTCTGGCGTGTCTGCGAATCACGACCTTCGATAAACCGTCAAAATCGACCGGATTCCCGGCGTCTGAATAAATAAGGAAAGAACGTCGGGCGAGCCCCGGGGAGCCGGAGTCGGAGCCGACGTCGTTTATGAGCTTACATTGTATCTGGAGTACCCAGCCGTCCTCTATCGGCGCGTTTCCCATGATTCGATTTTCAGCTTGACACGACAAGTGTCTGCCTGCGTCTGCTTTCGTCGCCATGAAAGATAAAACGCTGGTGGTCGTGTTCCCATCGGCGGAGGTCTGTAATAACATTATGATAACGTTCATCGGGGTCCCGAACCCGCCGCCCTTCGTCGTCATTCGTCGCATTTATTCTCTTTTTCCTCATCGAAATGATCCGTCCGCATTGTCTTCGATGGCGCTGACGTTCAACCCCCCCTATATTAAAAGCGAATCTATCACCGAACCTTGAGGGGCGCTAACTAATATAGTCGAAATTCCCGATCAATCTCTCGTTACCCTCCTGAAGGGGTCGGTCTATTTTCTAACAACGAAAAAGTGGCTTTTATCTCTTAGAGGGGCTGGACCGTCATTACGTCAGGGTTTCACTGAATTATTTAATGTATGTGTGCCTGATTAATTTTCGCGACTTACGCATGAGAAAGCGTGTGTGTAAGCAATAAATAAGGGATCTTATTCTTTCCCTATTCTTCTAGGTTGTTTACGTCACATACTTCTTGCCTCTTTTATCTAATATATTACATTAAAAACGCATCTGTCAGTAGCTAAGAAACTTATCTTATGCGTGATAAAACTTCTAAAGTGGTAAGAATAATAATGCATGTATGGACAATTTAATTTTTTAACGTACCTTTAATTTCTCACTTTTGTTAAAATTATCAAAATATAAAATATAAAAAAATTATAAAATATTTTATTATTAAAATATTTCTTCAAAATAGATATTTATTATTTTTTTACAAATAAATTTTAATGTTCTTTTAATGTTCTTTTAATTACGTTTGAATATGATCATATATCATTTTTCATATGACATGAATATTTCTCTGTTTAAAAATATTATTATTAATAGCTATATTATTTTTAATAGCTAATTAATTTAATATATCTTTTAGATTTTATTTTATTTTCTGAATTAAAGGAAGGAAATTTTGAAATTTTGAAGGAATATCTACAATATTTACAAATATTATAACCTTCATTTCGATAATCAATTCGTCCCAGAACTCATTTAAGTAGTAAATACCACTCTATGATCAGACATGCATCTCTGTGGAAAGCCGCGCGCCCTGAGGACTTCCGATTCGATTTACATCGTCGGGGTGCGCACTCAATGTAATTTACAAGCTCGATCATGGCCTGTACAGCTCCTTAAAGTGACCGTAAAATGAGGTTCTTCCTTATGTGTATGTATCCCATGTGCAAGCATATCTTGTTGCTATGGTGGTGCGTGAATTACCGTTATTACGGGTACGAGCCTTTTACGCGATAAAAGCGTTGTTAGGCATCGAATAATTTAAATGCGAGCGTCGCCTAGGGATTCCGCGATTTCGCGCTTGTAATTAAGGCAAATCGATGCCTTAATGGACGCCCGATATGTCGAGTGGTCGATTAACCGCTCTCTCTCTTCTTCTGCATTGATACGATCGCCGAAATTTATCTCTGTCCGTCTGTACAATTGGAGAGATTTGCGAGCGCATGCAAGGGTAGATAAAAACATACCAACAAAGCCGCCTTTTCTATAAATCTGTTATTTATCAGTTAGCATTTCGTAAATAGTGGCTCGTAGTTTGAAAGCAGTACAAGGAACGGGTAAATAACGCGTATTAATGACGAAAAGCGCACTTTTTTTTTTATTATTGATTTTGATCATAGAAATAAATAGAATAAATAGAGTAAAACGCGAGAGAGAAGATGTGCTTCATTTTTATAACGATCGATCAGAATGCAACCTCGAAACATTCGCATGAAAATTGTTTTCTCTTTGTTGTCTGAGCAAATACTTTTTGAATAGTTCCAAGAGTGCCGAAGGGAAAGAAATATGAAATTTACATTTTTTTTCCTCCTTTTATGTTTTTCGATATTAACGTGAAAACTGTTTTATTGAATTGCTATTGTCTCGGGGTGAAATTGTATAGTAAATCTTCCAATTTGTGTGATATTTCGAAATAAAATAAAATCCAGGTAATTTACTCGAATTGGTGTGCTGAATGAGAACTTTTTCAACTACGCCACAAATCACGGAAAATTCAAGTCTCACTTCTATTTTATATTTTAACCAACCTATCCAAATCAAGCGTAATTCGCAATTTTACGCTATTTATAAGTTCTGTAGTTTATAAAAAATCAAGTGTTCATGGATTATGAAGCGCGCGTAATAACTCCGCTTTACGTTTTCGCGAGTGAAACATCCGGACTAGTGTGCAAACGCTAACGTTCAGTCCAATGAACCGAGTTCAGGGATTACGTTCCTCGCATAAAACGGAAATTATGCGCACGGTAGTCAGAAAAAATGCGTCGTCCTCATTACTCATTCCCCTGAACGAAATATAACGCAAAATATTTCATAAAATCTCAAAATATTCCGGGTGGTTTTTTTTTTTTGCAACGTTTCCCGTTGCGTTTGAACACGCGCGCAACACAATCGAGCCTTCAATCTCGCGCGACAACGCGGGTTATCCCTCCGCGTTCTATCGCGCGATTAAAAAATAATCGCGGGCCAGAGAGCGCGCGCGAATAATAAATTTCGCGTCTTGCCAGGGGGAATAAATCAACGGTCGGGGACTCGCGCTCTAATTTCGTTCCGATGGCGGCGTGAGAGAGAGTTTCGCGCCGTTTCGCGCGACGGCCCGTGCAAAGATAATTACGAAATGAGATGCGCCATCCATTAAAAATATATTTCCGACTGCGCATTCCGCGTGGGTCGAATCGATTAACATAATTGCTGCAATTTCACGATACGATACGAAGCGTGGATGGGGATGGAGGAGGGAGGGGGGGGGGGGGAGGGAAGGGGTAAAAATACTCATGGCATGAAAACCTCGAGCTCTCGCTTACTGGGCTGTTGTCTACATCCCGGTAGCTATTTTTGCACGCGGTTGCGTAATCGTGCGAAGCCGAGAAGGATGGAGAGCGGGCAACTTGCCGAGGAGCTGCGTGATTACGGGAAAAGTAAGAAGAGAGAGGCGAGCCAGCGTGGATTATGGCGGGTTCTCCCATCGTATTTTCCTCCCCTTTAGAGGCCGCCGCTTTTGTGTTTAACTTTCTTACGTAAGCAGCGAAACAATCTCCAGTGTCGTGTCGCTCTAGCGCGACTTTGAAACAATATTTTCTATATCCCCGCACGCCCGGGGCGTCCTCCACCCCCCTCGTTGTCGTCGCCGTCCTTAATCCGCCGCTACCAATATTTACGTCGTCGTCTTAAGTGCGGATCAAAACGCGCGGCGGATACGACGCGCGTCGTGTTGTTTGCGCGTCCGTGTGCACTACCCCTCCCCCCTCCTCTAGGGGTGTGTTTTATCGGGGTTGGCGCGGGGAAATCGAAGTAAAATAAACAACGACCGATGCTCGATTTCGTCCGACAACGGGTCAATTTATTCGAAAGTACGTTCTTTCATTTCATCGCTAATCCGCGTTTCCATTGACGTTTGTTTGCTTTGTATACGAAATACCTTCATCCGTTTCTCGCGACAGGAACGCCGCGCCCCGGTTAGAGCGTTCGATTTACGTTAAATCGAAATTTATTTCGCCGCGCGTTCGGAATGAAATTGAATGAATTAATGAATTGTATCGGAATGAAGAGGAAGGAAGAGAGAGAGAGAGAGAGAGAGAGAGAGAGAGAGAGAGAGAGAGAGAGGGGGAGGGGCAAAAAGTGAAAGAGTATGCATGCGAAAGGATTTCGTTCTCGTAGATCAAGTATCATCGTAATCGCCCCGGCGAGATATTCTTTATTTGAATTGCGCCGTAATTAGATTTATCGGTATTCGCGACGTACTTCTTCATTATTGCTGTTGATTAATCCCGTAACGTCGAAATGCTACGCTTTTTTAACGAAACACACGATTCGATAGTGTATAACATTATAAAGCAGTTTCTAGTTTTTCTTTTTTTTTTTTTCATTTTATTTTCAATTCTACGGCGGATCGATACACGGTTTATATGAAGAGAATTTCGTACTATGAACAAGACGCGTTCAAATTGTTCAATAAACAATTGTTTTACAACATCGACACGTATTGTTTCAATATTTTCTCCTTTTTTAACAAAAAATTTATTCTAACATTATTAATTAACGTATTATTCATCCTAGTTTCACGTCTATAACAAAATATTTAGTTCCGTTAAAAAATTATCCAAGAAATCTTCAATACTTAAGGAAAGTATAATCGATAAAATGAAGTAAAGAACGGAAGATTAATATAGATGAAAAGTCAGCTGTAAACAAGACAATCTTGTTTACAGCTGTAAGCGAAAAATGTGTGTTAAAAATATTCTTATCAACATTTAATCTCGTTAAATTATTATCGTGTCGTACACTCTTTCAACTCAATGTCATGCTTAACAGGAATATACCTCGACATCTCAAGCTCAAGTTTTATTTCCCGTTAATTAGAAGTAATCCCTCTAGGACACAGGCCACTATAAACGGCAGTCAATCACGTAATCGGCCTACGTCTTTTTTTGGCGTCGCTTAATCCGCGGAAATTGAACGTGGAAATTGCAGCTCTACCGCGAAATTAGGAGACACATGTCAGCCAGATAGGCACAGCGGCAGATTAATTGTCGTCTTTCACTAATATGGAGATCAATTTGGTATCGTCAATGACACTCGACCGCAACTATAATAATTCTAATTAAAAAATAATTAAATTTTGCATTCCTCCCACGTATTTTCCAATATATATCATATCAAATAATTATCAGGAAATTAAAACAAAAATTTTAAAGAAAAGAAGAGAAGGATCTCTCTCTCTCTCTCTCTTTCTCTCTCTCTCTTTCTCTCTAAAAGTTTGTCGGTATGTCTTCTATAGCTTGAGGAGTAAAACGTAGTAAATACATGAAAAAAACTTGGAAAGTTTAGACACGCATAGGACAAAACTTTCTAGCGGTGACAGATGCGTTTTTAATGTATTAGAGAACATGGGCGATGAAGTAGTTTAACGTGGCGTTTATGCGAAAAGTTCAACTTAGTTAGTGCTAACATTTGTTTAAATTTACATATCAAGTAATAGAGTAATCAGAAAAGAGAATGTTTTATAATAACAGGTAATGAAATATAATCTTATAATATATTTTTTTAAAAAAAGAGTACGTTCTTTCATTTCTACATTTGCAGAAGTTCACCTAAATTTATATTAACGTTATATTCTTGATACAGGGATTCTCTCTTATCTCAGACTACAAATTCGACTTTATGCGTTGCCCGGGAATAGCTGAGCGAAATGTATGTTGGCACAAGGACGAAAATTGTTCCATCAAGGAACACACTTACGGTCTCCTTGGAATCCACTAAGCGCTGACCATTTCGCCACCAGGTGACATGGGCTGCTGGCTTGGAACCGGAAGTTGTGCAGACTAGATCATATCTCTTGCCCGCAGATAGTGGTCGGTTTCCATCAATTATTTTCACCTCCAACGGGCTGACTGCAAATTATTTAATTTACAAATTAAATGCCTTTCTATCCCTTTATAGAATATTTTTGCGAAATAATATATTATTATAATAAAATATTTTATAAAATTTCTATTGGAAGAAAATATCATTTTTATTTTTTAAGCTTAAATTTCCAAGTCAAATGAGGGAATATATATTGGTTATGAATTTTGATATGAAATATTATTTATATTATATTAAAAGTGTCAGGAATAATCGATTTGCCTAGACGGAAAGTGCTCGAGTACGAATAAAATATATGCCGAATTGAAAAGCCTTTTCAGATACTTTTACATTCCTTTGCAGTCATGCAGCCGGTATGACGAATTTTAAGCGCGGGATCATAAACTCTCCCTCTCCTCATTAATCCTCCCGCTCGCATACTCTCTCTTTTCCGCTCTCTTACTACTTTATCACGCGCCATGTATCTTGCCGCGCGATAGCTCAAGTACCATAACAAAGTGAATAACTTAATTTAGAGCGGGGACAATTAATCTTGTGTCCCATCTTGCGCGCTCTTTTTCAGAATGATTCAAGTATTTCTCTCTCAAGGCGACTTAGCAATGAGGGTTTGCGAATCTTTTCCATACGTAAACTCCCTTTGTAAATCGCTAAGCACAAAAATATATGAAGCAAAGTAAAATAATCGATGATCTGGACGATATATGATATGAATTTCTCCTCACACGAAGGGGAAGGGGAGAATTTTTTTTAAAGCAAGTGCACTCTTTATCATCACATTTCTTTATCACTGCGGACTTTTCCGAGTTAAATAAATTTCCACCAGGTCCCCTTTCGCATTTCAACAAAGTATCTCCAATTTACCGTTTCCGCTTCTCGACTGGATGTATCGGTTTAAAAATTTCGCGGTAATCCCGGCGTCTAGCAAGACAAATTAAAAAAGGTCCGCAATTAATTAACCCCACTCGTTGTTCTAACGTTCTCGCGATAACGGCGCGAGTAAAATTAACCGTCCGGCTGCCCTCGACCGCCGCTCGTTTCTTCGTTATAGCGGGTCGCTGGCCACAAGACGCGTACCTTCCTGCACGCCAAATTGACGTTGATAAATCCTCTTTGTTTCTATAAAGCGATACATCATCGGCGCGCACTTCGCTCGCACACGAGGAATTGAAGTTATTCGGAAAATTGTCGCCGGTTTCATATAGAACGTCGAGAATTATATACTACCAAAATATTGACTCTTCGCCTAGGATAACAAATGATTCAACACGCCTTAAAGATTAGAATAATTTTAGAATCATATATATATATATTAATAAAATGAGAATATTAAGTATAATGCATTTCGAAAAGTTTCTTGTGAGTTTTGAAAAAAATTAATTTTAAGAGGAAATACGAAGACAAATATAATATAATGAAATAAAATATTATTGACTTCGATATTGGACAAACCACACGAATAAAGTTTTTAAATCAAATCACATCCATACCTCAATCTCGCGGAATGTTGTAAGCTATTATTCGCGCGCGTTCTCTGAATTTTCCAGCAGTCGCGCGGATAAAGATTTTCATCCGGGGTGCGTTGAACCCGGGGAAAATTGCGGGATCCATTGCGTTGCCCTCGACTATACCCGTACGTTGCACGCGATGTGACTGAGAATTTATAGAGGCGCGAGTAAGGCGATTGTCGATAACGGCGCAAAATGACCGCGAACGATGGTTTTGCGGATACTGAAAGCACCGCGCAAATCGGTAATGGTAAATGTTGCTGCGTACAGCCGTCGGACGCTTTGGGCTATTGTATTTATAGGACCATACATTATGGAAGTTCCTTGATTTACGGCGTGATATGGATGGCGATAAGCGTCACAAGTTGTATGGACCGAAAATATCCGTACGGAAACGATCTATCTTCGTCGTTCTTTTAAACTAATTTGCGGATCGCGGTAATTATTCGCCGAGAACGGCGTATTTCCAACGTGACGTCGAACGGAGCGTGATGTCGGGGGGAAAACTTGTCGGTCTTGAATAGCATCAATCGGAGTAACGGACGTGTATTCGCCTCATAAATGACATTTATTAATTAAAAAGGGTGGTGTTGCATTTTTGCCTCGCTCCCATAGACCCTTTCCCCCCTCCTGCCCCCCCCCCCCCTCCCCGTCATTACGGTAGGTTCCGTTCATCCGGAGATGAGTGCATAATGAAATTAATTAAAGCAGATTTCTATCTTGCTGCCCGCGGTGAAATCCTCACCGATTATTATTTCGCCCTACAGTTTTACTTCCACTCAATAATTCAAGATCGATTACAGAATTATGCCGCGTGCATACGCTCCATATACCTCCATCGCTCGTAATTTCAGCTTTATCATGAATTTATTGACGGATAAAGCGCCCGCGTTCTGGAATAAAACGAGGATTTCACCGCTGTTTTGGAAGGCCATATCTTATCACGATTTTTGAGAATTATGCTACTTTCTCGCAATATTTATATTTACAGATATACAAAACAAAAAATTTTTGCCCAGTGGAATAATTTTTCGATCGCTTTGAATTAAATTAAATCTAAAAAATATTTGAAGCAGCACATAGCTTGTTTCTCACAAAATTGAATTACATAAGTTACCATATTTTTATCATGTAAAACGTTATGGATAGAAAAACCATAAGCTTCGACAGCTTGCGTGGAGCCAGCAAGCGTGGAATTATACCAGTTCAAACAGAAATCCCTCGCACAACAATATCTTTTTCCATTCTGAAGAATCTGGCTTATCGAATAAATGGAGTTTCTGAACTTCTCGAGTCAATTGAATGATTTCTATCATAAGTAAAGATAAAAGCTAGTAAAATTACATTATTTTCACATTATATTTTGTTTTTAAACTGAATAAGATAATTTGAGAGTAAATTTCAAATTTATAATTAAATAAATATTTATAAATATAAGCCATACATTTGTGGTCTACATAAAATTATTTTCAGATTTTATTTTAGACAAGGCTTCGTATATGTAAATAATTCAATTATGATCCTACAAATAAGATCCTTGCAATTTGATCATCTCTCATCTTGGAGACATCTTTGTTGTGCAAAAAAGAACTCGTTTAATCGCGCCGCGACCGTCGCCGCCGCCATCGCCTAGACAGCCCGATTGCTAACGTGATATTTCAGACATTCTAACCCGTCACCACTGGCACTAAGGCCACCTTGTCCCCGACATTGCCGTTGCCGCCATCGCCGCCGCCGCCGCCGCCGCCATCACTTTCCCCAATTTCCACCCCCTGAGTTACGGCTCGGGACTAATTTACATGACTTGCACCGAACTAATTCGAACGGCGGTCGATAGCGCCGACTAAAGGGGTTAAAACGACGTTTACTTTATTACGTAATCACAGGGAAACCTAATATTGACAAAGGCGCGACGCGGTGGCGGCGCGAGGACGACGGTGGTGGGCGACGGTACGAGAGACGCCTTACCATTCTCGTTCGCTCCGCTTCAAAGAGCAGATTGGCTATTCGTCCGTCCGTCCGTCCGTCCGTCCTCGTTGTGATGCCGCGAGTCTTTGCGCCGCAGTTTGTTACTTACGATTTGCAATTCCGCCGGTGTTTGAGTTTACGGATTGAGATTTATGGACTCGCAATCGGAGGGGCAGACGACTAAAACGAAGCGACGCGAGGCTCGAGCCGACGCACGTACGTGAGAAACGGCTCGTTTGCATCTTAATCAAGCGACCGTTTCATTAGCGATAAGTCCTCCGCGTGCCCGATTAATTAATGCAACTGTAATGTCTTCGCTTGTCAACATTTAACCCTTTGAAGTTAACGTGTTGCGTCTTTTCCTTGGCTTCGCGTGGCATTTATCAGTCATCGTGTATTTATCGGCTAGTTTACGATCAGGAAAATTATTAATCATCTGCCAATAAGTGACAGGAAGAAAAATATTTGAAATGATAAATTTGTCTTCTTGAAATAAAATGATTTAAAAAAGCGACAGTACATACTCGAAGGTGCTTGACCACACACTTTCTACATATACTTTCATTTTTCTATAAATTAATCTATAAATTAATTTTAATAATTTCAATATAATTAATTATGTTATCGAAACACAATGGAAATGTAAATATACTCATTTGAACTTTATTTTAATAACTGTCCAACAAAATTCATCGATATAATAAAATTGATAGGCAAAAGTACAGTCATCAGGTAACTGATCTTCAGTGCATAATAATTAATAAATAATAATTAATTATTAACAATTTTCAATAATAAATCATTATTATAATAAATAATGTGTGATAATTATTAATGAATGATAATTAAATTAAAATGATTATGTGTCTTTAATACGATTGTTTCAAAGCTTTGTTTCAAATTAAGCATATGTACTTAATAAATTCATATATATATATATATATATATATATATATATATATATATATATATATATTACAAACCACACACACACACACACACACACACACACACACACACACACACACACACACACACACACACACACCACGCGCGCGCGTGTGTGAATTTGCTTTCAAAGAGAAGGGAAATGCGTGTCTTAAGCAGATTAACCTGCATTGCGGAATTGCGTGCCTTTCGCCCTCCTCCGTGCACCACAAATATGTTTTCGCTTATTCAATAATAATACTAATAATAACATTAACAGGCAGACATATCGGCGAATGGGTGTGGATTCAGTATGGCTTTATCCACGATGCATACACGTGCACAGGAGAGTTACAAATCATATTAACGTGTTGGCGGATATTAGTGGATTTAGCTGTCACTTCGAAGCAAAATTCCACATATTGCACGTCTATGCAAATCTGCTTATAACGGTAGGTAATCGTCATGTAGGACACGCCAATCGTCGTCGAATCGTGTGTGCCATTCGTTACTATTAAAGATACACCATTAAAGCGTCCAATTACAAGACATAAGCCTTTCTGTGTTTAAACATTTAATAACATCTGAATACTTAATAACGTTGTCACATAATATCTCAAGAGTTACGTTGTCGCGTGACTAAATGATACGAACTTTCGACTCGCTTCCTGTAAAAATAAGAACGCGTTTTGGAACGTTGTTTCTGAGTCGAAAGTGGATCATCGTAGGCGATGACGTATAAAATATTTAATCCTATCTATCTATCTGTCGTCTGCTACTCCAATTTATCGAATTCCCGTCGATCTCCCATCTAAGTAAAGATCTTGTTTTTTTTATAGAAATCGAACGAGATCCTTCAGTTTCTCGATCTGTTGTCGCGAGGTCGCGTGACCCCATATCTCTTTTATAGATTAGACATTAGCTTTCCAAATAGAAACGCAGATCCAGCGGATCTCGGATATGTACATAGAGAATTAAGCGTAATCTCGACACATATATGTACAGCATACGTACATATCTATCGTGGCTCCTCCATGCAGATGCTTTATCTTTACCCGCTAAGTTCATCTAGCAAGCCACGAAATCGGGACGCGGCTATTGTTCCCCAGCCACGTCATCGCCGACGCCATAAATGCCGTATCGCGCGTGCACCTGCGGGAAAATTTGCTCCACGCAATCGGCTGTATCGCACCGACGTTCCGTGCCATTTCGCATTCAACCGCCCCCTCCCCTCCCTGGCCCCTCGCGGATCATGTCCCACGAGTACACAACCGAGAAGTGGCATCTTCTTAAGCTCAGTTCACACACGCTACTAACTAAATACTAACATATACATACTTCTGCACGCTCCTTGTTACATATTTGGAACAGTCTCTCGAGATCGACGATCGCAGTTAATGTTGCGGAAATCATTAAGTGTAAAAAAACCGCCTTCCAATTAAATGGTTTTTTATATCAGAACACCGTAACTATGTAGAGCGTGGGAAGAAGGAAGGTTTGAAAAAATAAGTAATAAAAAGAAAAAGAAGCTTGAATTTACACTGTACAAATAAAGAGAAAAAAAAAGAAACTTGAATTCAACCTTAAAGCTGCAAAATGAAACGTTCCATTGTTAATTGTAATTTTTTAAGAAGCCAGTAAGTTTCGCGATATCGGAACACCGTAATTATGTATAACGTGGGAACAGAAGGATAGAATGTTTGAAAAAATAAATACGATACGAAAGGACAAAAAAATTTGGAAAAATTTATGTTAAAATTGCAAAACGGAATGGAATTTTGTCAACTGTAATCTTTTTAAGAAGCAAATGAAACTCTTTTCATCTACTAAAAATTGACAACATTCTTCTCAAAGTACGATATACACTTCTGACAATGCAAGAAAATCTGTACCGAGCTGAATATTTCGTGACGACAATTCCGCAGCGTAATTTCTCGTAACGCTGTCGTCTATTTCTCCGCTACCTTAGTTCAGTATCTCTTCATGCACGCATGGCGCTGCGAGAGAAACATTTTCCTCGGTCGCAAAGCCAGCTCCTCGCAAACTCGTTGCAAACTTTTTGCACGATGTACAAAAAGTCATCTCGTTCGCGGCGGGCGACCGAGTTCTCGCGACTTCTCGGCGAATGCCGGGCTGCGCGAATGGAAACGGCAAATAAGCCCTATTGTCTGTGGTTTTAACTCAATGAGCGACGTAATTTCCGCCGGCCGGCGCGTCATAAATATTCATTAAGAGTTAATTGTAACTCGGTTCGCCCTCTCTCGCGGATAAGCAACGCGCTCGATCACGCGCGGGCTTCGTGTAATCCGCGGGAATGAAACTGGGAGGCCGATTATTCCAGCACAGGTGATAAGGCCGGGGAATGTGTAGACGAAACCTCGGAGAGTATCGATCGACGTCGGAAAATTGCCTCGGCGACACCGGCGGTTTCTACGGTTAAGATGTGTATAATTTATTAACGCGGAGAGCTACTCGAGCTGAGACGCGCGACGGTGCGTTGCACTGGGAATAAACCCAGTACTCGGAAATTTGACTTATTGCTCGGCAAACAGCAACTCGAGCCAGCTTTAATTCAGATTGACTCTCGTTCGTACGAGAGAATCTTCTAATTTCTCCTCCCTGAAAAGAGGGCGGACGAACTGCGCTAAGCTTTAATTAGCTGTAACTAATGTTTGCGACCGCGCGGGTCTTTATTTGCGTGCGCGCAGCTTATTCAAACACAACTAAGGTAATATAATACACCGGCCCAACTTCTGGTCTATTAACGCGCAAAGTGAATCCTTATGCGGCCAAGTAATTTGGAGTTCGATACAGTTTACTCTGGCTTGCGATTGAACTTTTCCGGGCCCCGGGTACCGCAACCGCCGGGGCCATCTTTCAAACGCGGTTACAGACGACCAATCTCGCGATAATAGATTTCTGACGTCGCGAAATGTTCAGGAATGATGATACGAATTCGGTTGCATTAACTCCAAAACTTCCGATCGAGTGCGGGTCTTCGAAGAAAATCACATTGACGGAGATGTGTACTCTTTATCGTGACTTGCCTCCATCGCGATGGAATTTCCTAACTATTATTCGACTAATAGAATAAAAATCGTGAGAACGAACTTGCGATGACGTAAATCAGAGACGGGAAAGGTAACAAAAAAATGCTCGGGATATGACGTCAATTCCTTAGGGGGACGCAACTTTAGAGAAAATCATTGCATCGGAGATCCTGTCAATTTCAAGGCTGACAATGAGTCTCGCGGGTGTCGAATCCCGCACGAAAGAGCACTTTCATTTAAGCACCGGCCATGCGGGGCCGTGAAGCTCCTCAAGACAAGGGGAAATTGGATGAAAGCCGTCGTCGTAACTGGTAAGGAGGGGAAGATGGCCGAAGGGAGGAAAAAGCGTGGAACGAAAACGATGTTCGCCGCAAAAAGGATATCCGACCCTTTTCCGTTCTACTCGCGCGGTTCTTCCACCGCGGTTTCTACGAGGTCTCTCAGAATCGACCCTCGACTCTTAATTCGCAAGAACAGTCGCCGAGCAATTAAGATAATTCGATTATGGGAGCAAAAAGACTTGAACAGTGCATGCAAATGTTTTTAAATGGTAATTTAATAGCGAAAGTTTCACGGATGATATTTTATATAAATATGTATTTTTACACTTTTTTTCTGTGCAAATATAATGTAAATAAAGGACCTTAATTTAAATTGCAATGTATTGCGCATACGTTGCAATTTAAATATAATTAAACGTATTCTAATTACTTTGTTACCTTTTGTAATTTTAGTAAAGTTTCAGTGCGAGCTAATGTAATTTTCTCGCTTAGATACATTTCACTTAATTATTAAATATCTTAATTAGAAAATGATAACTTTTAATATCCGAAAATATGCATTTATGTTAAAAAATATTAATATAATTTCCCTCCCCCGATCTCAATTTTTTTCCCGCCGTAGTAATGCTACTTAAATTCCCTCAAAGTGCAAAAGCTTGTTCTTATTCGTTCGCATCTTCCTTTTTTGACCCTTCTCGACATTATCATATTGTTTATGAAATATATATTCATTTATATTCTCATTGTAAAAAGGTATAGAACGATGATAGAATTAGATTCGCCTCATTAACGACTAAGAACGATTGCCCGATGGAAAATGGAAGCATGGAAATGAAGATCCTCAGATAAAAATATCGAAGCATTGATGGATTTTTAAGGGAGAGCTATTACAACCAGTTAACCAATCGTGGCGAAGCCACGGGAGCCACGCTGGGATAAGACGAGGCGAATAGTGCTAAAGCTCCGTTTGCTGATTGGATCTCTCCCGATATTGACCGCGCTTTTATTACTTCCGCTTCTTCGCTACTTCAACGTGCGAGGAATATCATATTCTCCCGAGGGAGAGACCCGGGGAAATATTTTAGGACTTTCCAGTGAGAGATATCGAATTAGCGATGGAATTTGAAACAATCCGAGTGTCCGTGGCGGGTCCTCCGCGCGGTCGCCGCAAAAACGGATATTCGGGGAAATTGGGGGAAGCGCAATGTTTATCGAGAGGAGGAAAAACAAAGGGAGAGAAAGTTCCTTCGGAAAGTTCTTTCTCGCTCCTAGCTAGACGTCGCGACGAATTAACTTAAATTGGCTCGCATCTGCGAACTATGACAACCTAGCTCGGCGACGTGTATTAAAGTTTTCTCACGGTGCTCGTTGCGAGGAGGCTGTCGGTGACACTCCGTCTCCCGGGACTCCCGTGATTCTACACGGTTTAACTACGTCATTCTGCTCATCCTTCGTTTTCTCCCCGTCGTTATCCTTTTTAGAAACGGCCGCGACGTCTAAGTACGCATTACATGTACATGTACAGTTTGCGCACTCTAACGATTATATGAGTCCTTTATATACGCGAGGCTGCGCGTTTGTACATGTACTCGTATATATATACGTATGAAGAAGTATATATATATATATATATATATGAGAGCAAATGTATGCGTACATTTTACGTACGTCTGCGCTGCTTGTCGTTCATGCGCACGCTAATGGCTATCGATTTCCAAGGGTGCTATATCGTTCCTCGACAGAATGGTTGACGATAAACAAGGCAGGATCGCGTTGCATAACGAGGCCGTTCATTAATCTGCAATTCCGGCGGCTCGGGATTTGTCGCGCGCATTATAACAAGCGGGCGCGCCGTGTCACGCGTGCGTATTGCAAGCGAGACGGACGAAGGATGGTATGCGAAATGGTGCACCGAGACCCCCGAGGCTACATCATAAGCGTCTCTCGTTTCAGGCAAAGGCGGATATACGCCGGTTTCATTTCCTAAGCGGTTCTAATGAAAAAGAAAATAAAAAGAAATATAAAAAGAAAGATTAAATTATGTGAGCAATCTCCCTTTCCCCCTAAAAAAGATCCCGCGATATCCCGTGAATGATCGAACGAAATCGAGAAAGTTCCTACTTGTTCACTTTGAGAATCGAAGGTGAATCATTCAAGGGAACGTGTAACAGATACTTCATTCTGGCCTATGAGACTTGCAAGAACATTGAATAGCTTCATCGGTATAGAACTGTAATGAAATTGTTGATAGCAAGTGCTATCTCTCTTGAGTTTGTCGACTGTATCTGTTTGTATCTGTAACTACTCGCTAAACGCAAACAAGAAACTACGAAAACAGTAAACTCTTCAGTAAACTCTAAGCAGAAACAATATCATAAGTTCAATTAGAATTAGTCTAGACTCACAAATACTTGCAATTCATCTCGCAGATAGCTTGTTATCCATAGAAAATAATGCACAGGAAAACTACAATTATATATATATATGTGTGTGTGTGTGTGTGTGTGCATAATGATGTTTAGAATAAATTACACTATTATTAGTGCTGATGAGTTTAGAACGGTATACAAAAATATATTGACCCATAAAACGTGTATAATCAAGTCGGAATTGAGGTCTGTGATGACATAAAGCTTTAAATTTAATTTACTCAAAACTGTTAGCCACGTCGAGCTAAATAAATTTCACACAACGTGTTGTTCAATTCGGTTCTCTCAACAGAGGCGCCTCTAATTTCGTACCATTAAAAATGCATCAAAATACATTGGCCGGAATTTTCGTTTCGATATGTCTCAACTCGGCCATCTATTCTATTTTGCATGATTCATCTGGAATGGCCGTCAACGCTAAACCACGTCAATTTGGGATATTTAAATCATGACCATTTTCGCAGGTTAATTAGCCTCGAGAGAGTGGTTAGTGCTGTTGCACGCAATGCGAAGCGCAAATTGAGTTTAAAAACGGCGCGTGGTCGTGATAGCTTCAATTTCGTCGTGAAGGCCGTCTGTTCCTGATGCTTTTCAAGAAATTGCGGCGAGATGTGCCGCGCCACGCCATACCACGCCACGCGGTCTATAGGACCGTAATGCTGGAGCATCCGAGTGCTTTTCTTTCAACATTAATACGACGCACATACATTCTTTCGCGGATGAACTTACTTTTGCACCGCGAGCGCGGCTGAGACGCTTGCCTTTACCGAAATGAAACTTTCCCGACGTCTATTCTTCAGTAACATGTATTGCAAAGTAACATGTATCGCACATATAATCTCAGCTCTCTCTCGTCGGTACGATGACGAACAACAATTGAAATTAGAATAGAATCTCGAATATTTGCGAAAGTATTACCGAAACAAGGCAGATTGTTCTCTGCGCCTACATAAGTAAGGATAATTGATATTAATTTTGAATTTTATTTTTAATAATTATATTAATAGGTATTGATTGATCAGATTGTAGTTTTTGGCCTTAATAATCGAAATAATGACGTTTAATAACATTTTTGTGAATTTATTGAATAATTTCGAGGAACGGCTGTTATTAAAACGGCGAGTCGCTACTTTGACGAGTTTCCGTGTTTCTGCAAAGAACCGACGGTAGGCTTTCCCTTGCCTGGAGCAGCTAAGGTATTTCCGTCTTCATTCCGAAGTGTCGCCCGCCTCTGTACATATATGCGCAAAAAGTTCTATTTTTGTTGTTCATCCTACAAGACGATTCAAGAACCAAATAAAACATTTATAAAATTACGGTTTAAAAAAATACGGTTTTTAGGTCAAAATTATTTTTGTTTGCTTTATAAATGTAACATCAATTGGGGCAAAGACAGTTTTACCGATATCATCACGAAAAATTATATTGATACTCTTCATAATATTATTATTATAGAAACGAGAAATTTAACATAATTAATTTTAAATATCAGAATTAATATTGTATTAATTTTAATTAATTTTACGTGATATAAAGATGACGTTATGACAAAGGTAATTAGAACAGGGTAATGAATCGCACTAATACGTGCAAAAGCAAATAAGCGTGAGTTCGTGAAAGAGGAAAGCAATTATAGAATTAATATTGATTCTCATTTGCTAATGATTACTACTGGCCCTAATGATTACTACTAAAAGATTATTTTTTTCTAAAATTAACTAGTGATGTTTCCTCTTGAATCGCCCTGTAAAGGTTGCTCGCGGGAGGATACTAAACTCTCCGCCCCCGCGCTCTTTTGCTTTTACGTTTCTATCTCCCCTCCCCTCCCTCTCTCTCTCTCTCTTTCTCTCTCTCTCTCTCTCTCTCTCTCTCTCTCTCTTCCTGCACGAACTGCTCCGCAGTATTTTCGTAACTGAAAATTCAGGCCAGCCGCGAGCGAACGCGGAGTATCTTCTATTCAGCGGTTGCGCGCCTATTCAGACCTCAGTGCAAGAAGGAAGGCTGTTGCATTTCAACAGGCACCACCGTGGATCATCGCAGCTCGTTCCACGGGAAATGCAAACACAGCCCCACACAGGGGTCGAATACTGTTTCCTCATAGGGTTGTGCATGGAGGCGCCGTTGATATCGCGCGCCATTCTTCGTGGATTAAGCGGCGTTGAAAAAATAAAATATGATAACAAAGCTACCTATAGTTGATATATAAATATTCAGCAAATTGTCTTTAGATATCCATATTTCTCTGTCTCTTTTATAACAGTTTTAATAAAATAATTGTACCAGCGTCAATATTTTAGTTCGTGTATTTCCATCTCGTATCTTTTCCTAGTAATTCACAAGACTAATCGAGTGTTAAAGAAATTACAATTATTGAAATTACAGAAATTAAAATTATTTAAAAATTTATGTGTAAAAATAATAAATTGTATATATATAATATATTTAAAAATAAATTGTATATATATATATATAATATATAATATAATTTATTGTAACCATAAATTATACACGTTATAAAGATTTATTTATGTTTTCTGCTTTTTTCTTTTTCTTCTTGCAATATTATAACTATGTCTATTTCGAAATTTTTAAAACATGCGATGAATTTAATGAGCAACTGTATGTTCAATGTATCGCAATATTCAAATTTTTGAATATTTTTTAATATCATCGTTATTTGCTGTTATAGGAAAATTCGTTTTAGCATGAAAACAGATTGTTGAGAATACATTATATAACATGGAAACAACATTATTCTTCGTTTATGGAAAATCTCTCTCTCCCTCGGAGAAATAACAAAAATATCATATAATAACATATATAACATGATATAACATCTATGTGCCTAAAAATATATTATGATGATTAATCTATTAAATTTGGATGTTTAAAAATTTGGATATTTATAAAATTGATATTTCAATATAAATATTATGAGATATTTGAATACTTAATAAAATAATTTTTAAATATCTATGTCGTGTAAATAGTAATTAATACGTTTATTGTTCTGAGATATCAAAATGTAACATTTAAAGAAAATAAAATTGAACAAACATTGTTTATACAGAATACCGCAAATATTTTCGTTTTAAACATGGATCTATTTTTCTTTCGTGTTTTACGCACATGTTCACTTATTTTCGATAAAAATGTCAGCTAACACATTTTATGCTGAAGCCATCCGTTTCCTCCATTTTCGCCGAATTTATTACATGCATAGTGCATTCTCTATAATGTGGTTGTTTAGGAAATTAATGAAGTGCCGAGTTTTTCGCGCAGGAGATATTATTTTCCGTTACACAATGCTTTTCTGAAAATGTTTTCGCCATAACAAACTATGGATAATAGCAAGCCTCGGGTAATTGGCTAATTAGTTGATTAACGAAACAGTAAATAACGCTATGTTTGTACGATGCATGGTGTATGACCATGCATTGTTTTTCGATGTAATTAGACTGCATTATAATAATATTAGTATATAATTTTTATAATTTACTTAGAAATGTTCTGTGTGTTGTTTATGAAGAAATTTCGAAAAAAAAAATCAAAAGTTCAGCATCTGTTAATGCTAACGATGCCATTGCACGTTTCAGACGTCAGATTATGTGTTTCATGAAATAATAGATGGGAATATTTCGATGAATATGATTCCATCGATCACGTAATCACATTGCGGGATGGAGAAGATTGTCAACGAGACTGTTGAAATCCTCCACAATATCTGCTGCAGCAACTTCGGTGTACGGCTAATAACTTTGGCCGTCCAAGTGCATGCATTTATCAAACCTGACACGCTCTTCGCCCTGTACAGGTTGCTCCAAGTATTTTTTACGAGTCACAGAAAACGAGAAGTCAAAGAAAAATGATGGTAATTTCAATGAGAGAGAAATCACGAGCTATACACCGTCGAAAATAGCTTTAATGAATTAAGCTTTAAGAGCTTTTATTTTTCATATAAAGAAAGATAACAAAATTGTTTTCACTTTTCAGTTATTCTCCGGCAAACTTTAACTTGGATGAGTACTTAATAAGAAACTCTTGACATTTATCATCAAACATTTATCTTAATTTTTCTCAGAAAACGTAATATCAGAATTTTATTCGTTACTTTATAATTTCTAAAGATACACGGATAAAAGGAAGAGCAACTTTAATCGAAAAAAGATCTGTAATCGAGAAGCCAAGCACGTAAACTTTGGGGCATCCTGTATAGTCGATCGAAGCGCGAAGTAATTGTCCCGTCGTTGTTCCGGAACCTGGTCCGCAGTAGCGTGGAAGAGGCTTTAAATCTTGCGGGATTACCATATTCCTCGATGCTGTACACGCGGCTGCACGGTGTAATCATTAATTCGGCACTGCTGGACGCGCGTTAACTCGCGTCGTGGCGCGACCCTTCACACCGCGAACTATGTTGAGCATCCCCTATTTCGATATCGGTGACAAGGAGATTTTATGGCCTTATAAAGGAATTACGGTATTTTTTCACCATCGAGAGCGTATCTCTTTCGCGAAATTTCCATCTTAAGTAAGAATAAACATGGTAGCGGTAGAGATGAATGAGAGACGTGGGAGAGTGAATGAGATTTTTAATTAAAAACTTGCTCGTTCACTCAAACATTTAACTTGGCCTGTTGATTGTTTCATTGGTCGCCAAAAAGCTTCTTCCCCGACTTTGAATTTTCAACTTTAATCCGATTCACTTTCCTGTGTTTCATTGACGCTCTCTCCAAAAGGTCTTTAAAAACATTGCGTATTTGTAATCTCACACGATAATAGATAATAAAGATAATTGTTATCTCGAAATTTATTGCACCTAAAATCTAGGTTTGTACGAGAATATCCACGAATATAACACACCTGTAAGATTTTTAATTAAAATCTCATTCATTCGTTCTCTCAAATTTAGTCTCTTAATTATCCGGGTCGTCAGAAAGTGGTTACTCCTGCCTTTAAGTTTTCAATTTTAATCTGCTTTACCCTCCGGCTCTATTGACTCGAAGAGATTGCACGTTTCTGTGAACTCATCCAGGAATAACGAAACAGAAATAAATGCCTTAAAATCTTAATAATCGCAATAATTTCATATTCAATATTCAAAGATGTTTAGAAATTTTAATGAAAATTTTTATAGTAATCTTTTTTGAATAAGTAATGAATAAGAGTGACATTGCGGAATATTTTGAGATTTGAATATTATATTACACTTGTTTAAAGATGTTTGATGTATATCTGTATTAGATTTTATGTATTTCTATGATATATATCGCAAATAGTGAAACGCTCACATATTGTGATATATCAAACAATATATAAAATATATATAAATAATTCAAATTTCAACCAATGAACTAATGGGAAGGAGGAGGGAGAGAGAGAGAGAGAGAGAGAGAGAGAGAGAGAGAGAGAGAGAGAGAGAGAGAGAGAGAGAGAGAGAGAGAGAGAGAGAGAGATGTGGAATGGTGATGGCGAGCGAAACGTGGGATACGAATATCCCGCGGGATTCCGGCGGATTGAATTGCAAAGCGAATGAAAACCAAATCCCGCGGATAAGGAGCCGTCGGTAAGAGCTGAGAGCGCGCGAAATCGGCGACACGCGTTTCCGCCACGTGCTACGTGTGCGTACTTACGCGCACACGTGCGCGGAATCGCGAGACAAGGTGGGCGCGCGGTGGGCGTACAATCGGCAACCATTCCGTTCCGGGAAGGTGCGACGCGGAGATCCGGATGCGGATTTGCCGGGAGAAGGTGCGGGGCAATCGCGCACGACCGAAACGAGGAGAGCTTTCTCCATTCTCTCTCTTTCTCTCTCTCTCTCTCTCTCTCTCTCTCTCTCTCTCTCTCTCTCTTTCTCGCGAAGGAGGCGCTCCTTACGAAGACGGGTAATTGATCGGCAGATTCAATTTCGCGCGGATAATGAAATGCTGCCAAGGAAGGGCACGCTGAGTGAACGATCGCTTTGATTCCTTTTAAACGTGGTTGCGATCGCGCAAATCGTTAAAGCGCAAAGTGAGACGCAGCGAGGTCCCGAGGACGAAAGTGCGAAAGACCTTTGCTACGGAAGCTTATTGAGCACAGCAGAAAGATAAACTATTGACTTATCGGTTTGTAATAGCTGAGTTCGATTCATTAACTCTGGCGATATACGACAATTGAATCCGTCCTTTATTTATCTAAATAGATCGAGATTAACGCTTTTGCGATGATGATAGGAAACGTGACCCAATTAAATTTAAAGGATAAACTTAACTTCTAATTAATTTTATAATACCAGGTTTGAAATTAAAGGCAAGAAGCTTTTGATAAATTGAAATTCGAAGAAATAACACAACTTCATTTTATATTGATAGATTTCATTAAGTCAGGAAGTTTAATTCAAGATAGATATCGATGAGTTTATTATCGAGAGAGAGAGATTTTCTTAAAAGAATTTTTATCTGAAATTCTGTCATATTCTGTATTCTGTTATAAATAAAAAATCCACCATTAGTATTAAGTCTGACGTTAAATAACATCTCGTGCATTAAAGATTTTCTTCGAAAATTTAAAAGCTCTTTCATTTTTGCGGCTTATGTCATCTGAATAATATTGATTCTTCATTCTTCACTGAACAGTTCCTCGTGAATTGATAATCAATCATTGCTCCAGTTGTGATATTCACTTCCATTATCCGCCTTCTTGCTAATCGCTCATTAGTCCTGTTATTGTCTTCAGGCGGCGACATTTGTCTGGCCCTTCTGAGGCTAAGGTAATAGCCTCGTGCGCGAGAGAAGGACAGACCGATATTCACCGGGATGCGTCTGTAATAGGTATTGTCAAGTCTGCGAGGGTCTAGCGAGTCGACAAATGACTTCTGTATTCTGTCAGCGAAATGAATAACGTCGCGCGCGTTACATATGGGGCGCGCGCGAACACTTGCCAAGATCAGCCGAAAAAGATGGTCCGGGACGCTAACGCCTCCGTGCCACTCTCGGCATATTGAAAGGAATCGCGCTTTTACGTGAAAGGGAGATATATTACCGGGAAATCCGCGTTACCGAGCGTCGCATATCGAGCGCGAAGGTTGCCGTCGTCAAAGGCCCGCTTGCAAGGGAGCGAACACACCACGTGGCATCCGGCCTGGAGAACGCTTCTTCTCTTCCCGCTTCCTCCGTTTCCCTTCAGTCACCCTCGGAGGAAAGTGTCGTTCGCGATACTCGACCATTTTGGGGATATTGTTACAATGACATGTGAATCAATATATATAAAATATCGCATTTTCGTCGCGGAAAAGTCTACTATAAATCGATCGAATTTTCTATTGATAAAAAAGAATATAGAAAAATCGAGGGATGTTATATGTAATTTCTTTATGGTGTATTCTTGCACAGTCAGCTTTGCCAAATCGTTTCTTTAGAAAAATCTGTATCTAAGAAGAGGAAGAGGATAAATACAAAATTATCGGAGATAAGAAGGAATTGTCGGATTTGCGTATTTCTACTTCTAAAGTTCCTGATCTCGAAGTCACTTACTTTCTGTTTTTTAAACGAGCAATATGCTTTTTTTCTCTATATTTCTGGCGACAAAGACCGCGTTCCCCGTTAAATAGATCGTTAAACGTAAAAAGAGGGAATTCAAATCAGTTTGAGATCGCGGAAAACGTTCCTCGTTTCGTGTTACCTCGCTCTCGAATCGTTCTCGAAGGCGGGCGTCGCGTAACAATACCTGATAAAAATCGATTTAACTGAGAACGATGAACATTGCTCCGTTCCAATTCGCGTATGCTAATGAGATCTAATCTCCGTGTCTTTTTTACCGAACGATCGTCCAATAATTCCGCGTTATCTCGAATAATTTGCTATTACGTAATGTCGCATGTTTAACTAGTTTCATTCCGAATGACTTTCACGCCGCGTTTTCGCCTACGAGCTTCGTTGAAAATAATCACTGACCCAGAAAAATGTTATAACGCTTTCATTGTTTTATCGTGGAAAGCACATTTCTTTCGTGAATATCCTGTTCTTTCTTTCTCTGACTCCTATTGAAAAAAGTATTAATATCTGATTTTTGCTTCCCTTATTTTCGATAATAATTTTCCGAATCTAATCCCGTGTTATCCGTTGCGCTAAATAAAAACTGTAATTATTATGCAATCAATATTCATATCACAATATTTCAAAAATACGCGTATTTTACTGATGCTTTATTATTATTCTGTTTTTATTAAGAGAATTAAGGGCAGATCCAAAAATGCATATTTAAATGCATATTTATATTTATTTTAAGAACTTATAAAATTTTCTCAAATTTGTAATGTGTATATAGAATCTTCTTTTGGCTAAAAGTCAATTAGCAAATATCGTGTATGTGCACGTTTAATTACGGACGAGCGGATGCAAAAATTTCTCTTATTACATTCGGATTAGTCCGAATCGGAGCCAAAAGAGCTTGTTTCCATTATGCTTCATCCATTGCTTTTAAATCGCGGCCGAACTTTTCACTGTATTCTTTAATGAAGATTCCTTGGGATTCTTCTAACGGTTACTTTACGCTACCTATAAGAAATTCACTTGGCGTGTCTACTTTTTCGCCGACTTTACAATTAAAGTGTATTTATTGCAGACTTTATTCTTGCCGTAAACGATGCATTTGGTTGTTTTATCCTATACTTTTCCTTGAAACTTTCCATCCACTTTATTGTACGCTGATTGATTTGCGTTTTTATGTATATTATTATATCTAATTAACCAAATTAAAAGAATAAAATAAAAAATAAGTTCATGCGTGATAGTTTTAATTCCAGTATTACTGGACATAGAAACGATTGGTCAAATTATAAATTTATTGTTCAATGTTAAAAGCAAATCAACATTATTTACATTAAAGCAGTTAATAAATAAAATATTTTCGAAATAAATATAGATATATTGTACATAGAAATAATGAAATTATTTAGATAGCATTTTGTTCACAGTCATATTTTGTTATTCGGAAATGTAATAATTAATAATTTTCAAACAATTTCTCAATTTTTAAATGTATAGCCAATTCGACAGGTGTTTATATAACGTTGCTTATTTTTCAGAGGATCTGAAATTTACATTTCATTTTATATTTTACTAAACTCGTTACACCCCCCTCTCCCCCATATTTCGTATCAGTATTCCTCATCGGTTCGTAAACACGATCGAACGGCAGATCTCGCGATAATCTACTTTCTCCGTGACATTGAGCTGCCAAAGAATTGAAGCGAAAGTAAAGCCATACGTGACACTCGCCTTTATCTTCAAGAAACCCTAAGAAAAGGAAAATAACGCAATCGGAATTTGCCGGGGTTGGCAGTGGTGGCGGCGGCGAGGTCCGCCGTGCTATCGGGAAAATTTTAAATCACGTCCAAGATAATCGAATTCCACGCCGCGAGAAGACGCACCACGTTCGCCCGGACGTTATTCACCCTTTAATGGTGAATTCGCACCCTCGTCCCCAACGTCCTCTCCCTCTTCCTTTTCTCTTTTTCCTTTTGGCGCGCCATTTACGCATCGCTGCTATGGGCGACAGGCCCGATCTCGTAAAGAATGCAAAGGTACCCCCGGGGAAACATCCCGGAGTACGTTCTCCGGACCGTATCGCTCGTAAATTGTGCCGTCCATCCTGATTCCGTGCTACGGCGAGAACCACGCGATCATCTCATCTCCATCGCCCGGCGTCCTGTCTCTACTACGTGCTGACATTCTAACCTTAGGAGCCACGAAGTCCGGCAGTGGCGAAGGGACGCCGATATTTATCGACCTGTCAAACGTGCCCCCGATAGATAAGTATAAAGTAAAGTTTTCGGAGGCTGAATTATTAATCGGCGTATATTCCTTTTTTTTTCCTGCAATATTCGAGGTAAAATGTGTGGCGAGGAAACGTATTAAATGTGGTATTATGCATGATCCTGTACAAACCTTCTTCGTACTACTTGCAAACAGCGGGGGGCCACATGGGTTTATTCTACATCCGTGTATTGGGATTGTCTAGTATTAACGTGGATATTTGACATTGGTATGGATGTCAAACATCTATATCAATACACCGACAGTATTGATCTAGATGTTTGACATAGCTGTATGCCTTGGGTATCTATGTTGCAAACATTATTATGGCGTATCCCGAGGTCCGAAAAAGCACGTTCTTATTTATTTTCTGCCGCTCCTTATTGACTTTCATCCACCAAGTATACAGAGCGCCCCGAATCAGTATAATTCAACAATGTACCCTCGGACCAATTTGGAACTGTTTTACGTAGACGGAAGGGACGGGATTTGACATCGAACAAATCTTATCAATATTCTATTGCTTCATAATCATCAATTGTGCGCTTCAAAACAGCTCAATTTAAATGGTATTACTAATTACGGTACTTACTAATTATCGACTTCCCCTAGACTTGCGTGAGAGGCTAATGAGGAAATTGCGCTATTGCTATTGCACAACGAATGGATTTGACTCTTAATACAAGACGCGCGATCATTGTTATAGCGAATATAGATCCTCCAATCAAGTATAATATCTTCTAAAGGACCGACAGCTGCGTGAGGGAATGAGAGGCTATTTTATGACTAAAGCTCGGATAGACCCATATTCTCTCAATGCGGCGGGCCGACGAACTCCGACCGAGCGAATATCTCTCGTCTCTATATCGACAAGCTCTCTCACTCTCTCGTTCCCTCCTTCCCTCCTTCCTTTCGGCAACTCACTCGTCGCCGGTTCGCAAACGGATCTAGAAAAATGGCCATCGGGTTTTCTATTATCCCGATAAACATCTCACCGGCGGTTCCGGGCGGTTTGTCAATAACGCAGTGGGTATAATACAGTCGAGGTGTTCGTCGGATCCTCTTTAGTAGTAAGTGAAGGCAAATGCAATATCGCGCGGACCGCCCGGGATTACATGTCCTTCAAACACACGCTCAAGCTTCTATCCTATTAACGGATCGAGAGTTCATCTATCTAAGTTAGCGCATCCGTGTCATTGTCGCCGTAAGACGATTAATTCCAATGGAAGGCGTTTGGAAACTGCCGAATCCTCGTTACACGCCCCGAGCGTGCGCGCGCGCGCGATCTCCGTATCCCCGCGACAAATTCGTCGGAAATTCTCATGAATATTTTAAAGCACACTTTTCCGCACGTAATCGCGCCATAACGATACGTCGTTATTATTATTATCGTTGCTCGCGGCTAATTGCGCGCTGTAATTATCATATACCGCGCAAATTTAAAAAAAAAAAAAAAAAATGTCGGTGCCCTGCGGCGCGAACACGTCGTGTATTCACTGACGGATCGAGCGAGCCGGGGGGGAGAAGGGGGCGGGAGACGAATTTTTATCGCGGTGCGCCCCGCGTGGATACGAGTGGATACTTACATTTCATGTCCACGCGGACTGACGACGACAACGGGATCGACCTATTGTTATTCGTGGCGTTGCAGGTCAGCAACGAATGGACGTCCTCCCGGCTCAAGTTCTGTATAACGATCTCGCTGCGTGTCACGCCTTTGCGCAACGTGGTCCGATTGGTGACGAATCTGTCGTTGCGATACCAAGACACCGTCGGGGCTGGCTTACCTGCAGAAATAAATACGTCGATCTTGTTTCAGCTCGGAGGAAAAATAAAGAATCATCCCGATATCGATGACGTCCCGTTCGCGTGGAGCAGATGCGTGCCAGAGGTGTTTAATAGAGGGTTGATCGATGATTTCTCTGGCTCAATAGAATTGCAACTGCCGCAACGCGTAAATTTAATGCAAGTATCGAGTATCACTCGAGACTTCATTCAAAAGCACGATGATAATGAAGAGCAATAATTACAGTCTATAATTAGCGAAGAGAGTTAACATCGTGCAAATGAAATCGATCTTTCATTACGAACGAACATAGATAGTGTCATTAAACAATCAGTTTCAATATTATCTGCGGTCGCAGGCACGAACACTCGAATTATTTATCATAACTATTCGCATTATGTAGTATATCTGAATAATTAATTAATATAATATAATTTGTATAATACATAATCGATGAGAAACTAGATTCGGTTAACAAAGATCAGTGATTAATATTATAAAATATTAATATTATAAGATATTATTTTAGATATTCTAATGTTCATTACTTAATTGAAGTACAAAATATATAAAACCTTCTTCATTTTTAATTTTTTTAATAACTTTTACTTTGTTAAAAATAATATTGAATAAAATTTTAATTTACTTAAGTTATGCATTTACTTAAATTATATTTAATCTTGAGTCTGTCAAACATTTTATACATTTATAGAACTAAAGTTATTAATACTGGAAAATTGCATAAAAACTTTATAATAACGTTTTTAACTTTATAATAACGGAAAATATTAATACAGTAATATTAATCGTTACGAATGTCAATATTATAGAGAGAGAGAGCTATGAGATATATAAATACTATTAATATATATAAATATTACTCAAATATTACTCAAATATTTGCAAATATGTTTTGTAGCATACGAATATTTATTATATGTAATATTATTTATAATATAATTAACAGCTATCATTTATAGATAAAATAGATGGATGTTAATATGCGTAATTAATATACATTACGAACGTAATTTGTATTCCAAATCTTACGAGTCAATTAACAAATATGAATAATATAACGTCAAGATGATTAGGTCAAGAGTGACAGACATAATTATTGAAATGTAATCGCGTCGTAAAAGTAAAAATTTTCAATTTTTATATTTTTAGAAATAAATTTGTTCGCACAGCTTACTAAATAAAAAAAAGATCTCAACCAGAATATCCTTTTATTTCATTCTTTTTGACAATCGACTACAGGACACAACTACAAAACCCGCATTGCGGAACACAAAAATTCATACAGTTTTTTCGGAGATAAAAAGAATTTCGTCATAATATACATGCACATTCCGATTTACGATACTCACCGCCACGAACGTCGCAGAAGAGCCGCAGTTTGTCGCCCTCCATATACGGCCCGACCAATTCGCCCTGCTCGTTCATGTTCTCGTCGACGATCGTGATCTTGTGCGGCGGCACTGGAAACGAATAGAAATGTCGATGTAGTTAACGCCAAGGAATATTCATGATACGAAAGCTTTTCTGGTCGCGTTGCCGCAACTCGCCGCGTACGGAGGATTGTCCTGGGCGCGCGACGCGGAGGAAAGCTCGGCGGCACGTCACGAAAAGTTCGATAACACGAAATTGGTATTGGAAGATCGTGCCTGAGATATCGCGACGGCATTAAATTGAAATCTGAAATCGATATCGGACGCCGCGAAAGCCCACGTCACGATGTATTTCTGACGGGCGTATGTACTGGATGCGTTCGCGCGGCGGCAGCGGCGGCGGCAGCGGCGGCGGCGGCGGCGGCGGCGGCGTGCTTTTGCTCTTCGAGTCTAGAAGCTGGGAATTGTCGCGATATCAGATATCGGACGGACGTGAAGTTTACTGGCGAGCGGAACTTAAAATAATAAGAAGGGGATCACGGGAAACTAGCACTTTTATCGTTTCCTCTCGAGCGCGTGCGAATATTTTTTTTTTTAATTTTCTCACGTAAATTAGTTTATTCGGACCCTTTCGCGAAGAGTTCACGGGAAAATCAGATTGCGACGCTCGGGACGTTTGTGTAAAAGGAGAGCCACTCGGCGGACGGAATTCCCAGGCGATGTAATTGGAAAATTACAATCGCAAAAATCACGCCGGAAGACCGTATTCAAGAACGCCACCTCGTTTTAGCTTATTTTTCTTCCTGGCGGCTTCTTTCGCCGCATAAAGAATTATTTTGGTTCTGCACTTGGAGTGGAATGGCATTTTACTCTTATTGCAATCTTCTTTCATGGTGCATCAAGCGCGTCAGTCGGGAACTTTTGAAATCAAAAACAAACTTGGCGAAATATAGTCGTTTTCTTTCAGTTTACATCAAATGCATTATTGCTACTATCTAGAAAAAGGAGAATTTACGGATATATTATCGGATCATTCTGTTTTAATATTATCCTCTATAATTTTAACTTCACTTTTCTTTATTGATGTACACGTATCACTGTGTGCCAACATTGTGATTAAACTCTCTCCTGTTACAACGATAAAATAAATATACTTGATTTCACAGATGTGAAAAGTGTTCTTAATGTATCTTTAGACTTGTTATTGCGAATATTCCGTTTCTCTCTCCCTCTCTCTCTCTCTCTCTCTCTCTCTCTCTCCCTTCTTCCCTTTCTCAAGGACTTCTCCTCCCTTCGTCCCTTCTTGGTCCGCATTTCCGTAATCCTGACAAATGGTATGCGGGGAAGCATCATTTATCGGTATTAGCCTTTGTAGTATTTGCAGTATCATAGTCCCTCTGCGTAATACGTTACGTATTTCGATTGCCTCTCTCGCCACCGCAAGGAGAAGGAGCATGATGTACCTACCACTCGGCGTCGATGTCGGTCGCCGGCGTTCGCGACCTCTTTTTAAAGGCGCAGAGTCCCTCCGTAAGGACGCCCGATGCAGTAGTCTAGCGGCGCAATAGCGCGGCGCGCCATTAATCCGCGACAGGTCTGACAGTGGCGCACCTGCACTACTGCCGTTATTTATTTCCGTGGAAACTGCCGCGGCTGCTCTATACTGACGAGAATTATCGTGCTTTAATGAAACCGATCCCTCCGGTAAAACTCAATTTATTATCCGGCTCGCGCGCGCTTTCACGTCCGACTTCGCGTCGGCCACTTTCTTTCCTCTAATTATCCGCCGCGTTTAGCTAAAAGCTAAAACTCGCGCGCGCGTGCACACGGCGCGGTCGGAACCGCGCCGCGCGCGAGATCATTCCGCCCCCCCCCTCCCCTCCCTCCTTCGCCGCGCAATCATTTTTCATACATCCCATTTTACCGCGCGGAAATACATTTCTTCGAAAATAAAGCGAGTCCCGTCTCGGCCGGACGGGGAAAACTGACGATGATTTTCGTTAACGGCGATCGTGATTAACGTAAAAATAGATCTCGCATTAGCAGACCGGCAGCCTGGAACGATTAACGCGCGCAATGTTGCGCCATTAATATTCCCGTCTCTCCCTTTTTCAATTACTAAGGCGCGACATAACTTTCTTAGAATTATGAATGCCACCAGATATTTACGGTTATGACGATACAGCGGTCCGCTGGAACTATCTATTTAACTCTGGGAAAATGTCGCGCGCGCAGAAAGAAATTGATTTCGCATTAAGCTTTATCACATTTTTGTAATAAAACATAGTATCTTTATGGCGTTCTACGTTTAATGAATCTACCTATCTTGCACAAAGTACATGTTGCATCCACGTTAATGTACCTTAAGTCGATCGAGAAACGTGCTTGGAACACTTTGCGGTCGACTATGTTGCATACAGTTAATGCAAAGCTCAGAGCCGATTATACGAGAAATTTTCCGTAAAGTATCAACATGATGCAGTTATTAGTCTGTACAAAGTCTGTACCAAGTATGGTTTTGGATTTGAGTTTTGAACGCAAAACTCCCCTTCTTTGACGTTCGGAAGCACGATAAGGCCTTTCAAATATCAAAATTTAACTTTCACAGACATTCTCTTTCTCCGATGTTCCCAATACATATCCAAGTTTTTGTAGAAAATTCTATCTCGCAAATAATTATTAAATTATATTTATTAAATTATATAATTAAGTAAAATGATTAAATAGACTTAGATCACGCGTTTCTGTTCTCTCACAAATTTCTTCGCAGGTTTATCTTTTAATATGATATAAATTTTATCCCTCTCTTACTCTCAGCGCTGATTTACCGTTGGCCGTTTTTATTTCATTCATAATTGTATTACTGTTCTTTATTATTGGAATTTTAACGGTATATCCAGAAACGTACTTTCGCAATTTACAGTTCGGTTTACATTTAGTTTTACATTTCCACCCGACAATTTCGCTGGACGCGCGCGCGCGCGCGCGCGCGCACACACACACACACACACACACACACACACACACACACACACATACACACGCGCGCGCGCGCGGTTGATCAGAACGCGCATTTCGCTCGCGAGCTCGCGCACTTCGCGCTACCAACGGACTGGTCAGATTTATTGTTTATAAAGGCTCTTGATTTCGGGGACATCATCAGCATCGAGAGCGCCAGCGAGTCGGGGGTGAGGCGGGGAGGGTGCGACTGAGCACGGGAAAGTCCGAAACTGTTTTTCGTGATTAATGTCGCGTTGGGTGGACGGCATGGGGAAGAGTATTAACGGACGGCCGAGCCATCGGGTGGTAATTGTCGTGCCCGCAGTTACGCTGGTTAATTTGAGCCGCCAAAAAGTTACTTCCGCCTTTCGTTCCCGCCGTGACCATAAAAAAATTTTACTGCGGTTCGCGTGCTGCTCCTGCCGCGCAAATGAAGCCTGTGCTAACGGCGACCGAGCGCCGCTATATCAGCGTGCGGGATTTGATTTCGTACTCGAACTTTACGTTGCCGTCGCCCGCGAAGTTTCGACTCTGATAAACTGGTGTTTCGACGAAATAAAATACCGCGACTGTGCGCGAGCGGTATAAAGGGTTTTAAAATCGAAATCGCACGCCATAAGTCGTCGAAGACTCGTCGTAACTGCGGCGTAATAGTTTTTCGGAGGGGGAGGGAGGGAGCTCCGCAAGTAGAATTTCGAAATGCCGGTATTACGAGTTTAATTGCGCTCGATTATTACGAGCGATAGACTCAATTTTCTGATTGTAATTAGACAGATGTAAGAGATTACGATACGATCGAAAATGATAGCGTAATATTTTCTATCTTTATATGAATAATTTGCATACGATGATGTGGTACCATGAATATATATATTTTTTGACTTTATCACGCAAGCTTTTTTATTATATGTCTATATATTTCTATCGGGATCAACTTAACGAACCGTTTTTATTCTCAAATTACGATCGCAATTTCCGCTTTTGTCATCGCAGATGACAAAATTACTTCGGTCGCCGCCCCATCGGTATGCATGGTATGCGACACGGCGCGATGAAGTTCAGTCACAACGATTTTTTAATTTTCGATGCGTGACAACAGGCCGATTAGACTGCTAGTCATATAAACTGCGTCACGGGGGACGCGTAAAATTGCGCTCGTGATTGAAAAATATTTCAGCAGGAAATATACAGAGGTATTCATGGACAAAAGTACGCTTTTTATTCATAAAGCGACGGCGGCTGCGAAAAAATAAAGCGTCTGCCGACGTCGTGCGAAAAAAAATTGGGTCGGTATATGTGCGCGCGCATTCACTCACACACACACACACACACACACACACACACACACACACACACACACACACACACACACCACACACACACACACACACACACACACACACACACACACACACACACACACACACACACACACACACACACACACACACACACACACACACACACATACACGTAGGCGATAGAGCGACATATAAATTCTAAAGGGGCGGCCGTTTCGATTTTCGTCAATGCGCCGATGAATAGGGTGATCCGATTCGTTCCGCGAGCGTGTTCCGCTTTGGCGAACGCTCCACTTTTGTCGCGCCCGTCCGTCTATATCCTATACGCGCCCACCCAGTCATTCTTCTCCCTTTTTTCGCACGTGCCGAATCAAAACACATTCGTTAATCCTGCGAGATCTAGATCCGCGGGAGAGAGAACGTCGCGGAGATTTGTCGCGGAGATCCGTCGCTCGCACTTGCGACAAGAGCCTCGCCTCGGAAACGCATCAGATACCATTTGAATAGCAAACTCGTGATGGTTATAAAAAGAAATTGGGGAAATTGTAACTGATATGTGATAATAAATGCGGCGGAGTTGCTGCTCATCATGCCAAAAATGTTAATTGTATTTTTTAGAAAATAAGCGAAGATATTAAAAAGCTGCTATTTTCAATATGTAGAGAATATCACAAATAATTCCTTATGTGTATAAATTATAGTTAGATTAATGACATAATAAAATTCAGCTGTAATGGAATATATAGTGCTTATTCGCAATATACAAATATATTACAGTGGCCATGAAACTTTATATCTAGCAATCGTAAAGCACTAGAAACGTGACAATTAAAGGGAAGGAATGAGTTCGTTCATATTGTTATATCAGATTAGTTTTGCAGCGGGATAATAATTTAGAGCTACATGCGCCAAGACTGCGTGCTAATGCGAAACAATTTAACTACAAAACAAACTTAACTTTCTCGTTAATACTATAGGCGAAAGGGTTTACTTTTCCACTTACAGAGACACAATTCCCTGCGCTCGTTCAGAGGAAACGATGCGGCACAAATACGGGAAAAAGAATAAAGATATCTCGTGAAAATACAGCAAGTAAGCAATCAGTGTCCGTATAATTTTTTACATCGTCTAAGATAAAGTATGAAACTCAAGAGATAGAGAATAATTACGTTTTACATCTTTTTAATATTTCTTATTTACAGCAAATAATTTTCAAATTTTTGTTAATTTTAAGTCACAAGTCACAATATCGATGGTTTAAAGTTCACAAGTTGTTTTCAAAATATTTTCGCTGAAAGTTTTCTAATTCGACACAACGAACTTGTAACATTTTAAATATTTTTCAACTCTTCTTTAGCAACAAAACTTTTTTCATTAAATATTAATATCTAAACATATCTAAATTTAGATTAATATTTAAAAATATAAAATTCTGGGAACTAGTTTAATTTTTTTAGCAAGTGTTTGCCTTTAAATTTTTTAGCAAGTGTTTGCCTTTAAATTTTATTTAATAAGATAGAGAGAGAGAGAGAGAGAGAGAGAGAGAGAGAGAGAGAGAGAGAGAGAGGGTTTTATTTATTTATCTCTAAAATGCATGCTTTATCGCTCTTCGTTTATCGAAGTGCACGTGGTGCCTAAGCTGCACTGCTGCACGTTACTACTTGCGATGCATTCTCTCGATAACAACGTAGGAAGAGCCGAAAGCAGACGGTTCTTGTCTGATTTTCCACGTCGGTCGGTCTGTCCCGAGAGTGAGAGAGGAAGAGAGATATCCCAATGACAAAGCTGACTCAGGCGGATGGCCACGACGCAACTATCTCGTCCCAATGTTCAGAAGTCCATCGTCACAGCTCACTGCGCATGGCGACGGATTTGAAGACCCTATTATAATAATTGCTCTGGAAACTGCTGCTTTCGGCAACGAGGTCTACTACTGTATTCTGCCCTCTTTTCCTGTGTGATCCTTGCAATCACGTGTTGCACAATCGTACCATTGCCACGTGGAGCACGGCGTCATATCTCACATATTTATGCGACTATTTACAGAATATTATTCATACACAATGAAGGCAACAAAATTACTTGCCGTATTATTCAATTTAAATCAGAAATAAAATTAACTTGTTGAGTGTCGAGAATTCTATTCGAACTCGCAGAAATCTAGCTAAAAGTTATTCGTCCAATGTCGAGATAAATAAATCTAGTTTTTTTTATAAGTATACTCTTTATTTCGTTTAATTAACTCTATTCTCTACTCGCGCAATTTATAATCTCATAAATATTATCGATAGTATTTTATACGTGTGATTATGAATGTGTGATACCGGTGACTTCATCTCCGAGAGAGAGAGAGAGAGAGAGAGAGAGAGAGAGAGAGAGAGAGAATGAGAGAGAGAGAGAATAAATTTAATAATTTATCCCTTTGTATAAATTTTCCAAACGAACAATAGAATCAGAAACCGCATCTAAATATCTCGATTGTATTTCGTACGAAGACAATGGCACGAACTTTCACATTGCGCGCTGCCAATTTCGAGTATACGCGAGTCATGCGACGCAAACTTCTGCACATTTGTGTGCGAAACCTCAGAATCGGTGCCGAAAATTCGATGTCCCGTGCGGTAATATGCGAAAAATCGCACGCGAATGCGACCCGGGCGGCGCGAGGAGATAGAAGCGGCCGATGAGACAGACAGGGATAGGTGGTGTACCACATGGCGTAATATCCGCTCCCGTGTATCACTCTCGCACACGTATACGCGACGGGCTTTGGTCCCGTACGTGCCCGGGTCAGGGGCCATGTACACGCCGTAGATACACATCCGGTATAATTCGACGCCGGGTCCGCCAAGCGGGTTGAACGAAACAACGGGCTTGTTGAGGCGCGCTCTCCTGCTGACTCTATTGGTGATAGTTCTCCGTCTTCTCCGTCTTTCCTTTTATTCCTTGGCCTCTTTCGCTCTCGCCGCTAATACGCTTGTATTTTTATCCGAATCTCCTCTCTCAGCGCCGTCTCTCCGTAATCTTTCACGTCTCGCTGCTCCCAGAATAAGGGGGACAATGAAAGAAGAGAGACACACACACACACACACACACACACACACACACACACACACACACACACACACACACACACACACACACACACACACACACACACACACACAGAGAGAGAGAGAGAGAGAGAGAGAAAGTTAATTTCAGACTGATTATGATAGAATGAGGTACAACTGGTTTTCATCCCCTTATTTTTTCATCCTACAAGAATATAAGATTGCTCTATTGTGTTAGGATCACCTTTTCGCTCGCTATATGTATGCTCGCCAGGAAATAGGGTGCGAAATGAATTTTCGACTGAATCAGATGCATAGGATCACATTATTTCTAATATATTAAACTTCTATATTTCTTCTATCTTTGCAGTCTATTTGAGAGACACATGGAATTTCTAGATTAATTAATGAAAATCATTAATACATCAGATGCAGAATCAATTTTAAAATTCACTATTCAGAACTTTACAAAATATATTATTGTTAAGTTTAAATAAATTATAGCTATGCGCGTAATGCATATCATACAATGTCATATCATTTTTTAAACAGTCCTTTGTCTCCCCCAGACTCACGCGACATTTCATTATTTATATTATTAAAAAGTAGGTCAGCAACAAAAATAGCTTTTTACACGAAAAAAATTATAATCCGGAATGATGCTGCGCATAACGTTGCACAATCCATATAGAATTTCAAAAAAAAAACACGTGATGATGACATTGTAGCATAATTGTAGCATCATAGCTCAAAGAGAGGAAGATGAGATTGCAAAAATTTTATAAGTTCCGTATCCAATCATATTTTTTATCTCGTTACAGTGATGTTAATTAATTAATTATCCATCGATGTATTCCTAGCGTAGCTTTGGCAGTACGCACAAATTCTGCCGATGGCGTAATTATCTCGGCAAGCTCATTGCATGTCGGAATTAAAAAGAAAAATGCGACGCGCGAGAAACGCGGACGAGGCTCCGTGCTCGCTCTCGGGCACGCGTGTAGGCGAAGCACGTGCACGTTATCTTGCGCACGCACGTATGAATATTCAAATCGGCGCTGGTGTTATATAATTCAACGCCAATTCGAGATAAGTCTCATAACCAATCGACCGTGCCCGATTAATGCGCTCTCGCTCGGTATCGTTTAATTAAATACACGTGACGACGGGCATAGCGATTTTCACGACTGTTTCTACGAGCGCTCGTCCGTTCAGGGGAAGAATCCCCGAAAATCAAACCGGGACGCAACAAAATTCTCTGGCTCTTATATTTTTTCTCTATATTATATTTGCGATTTATCTCTTGGACGCGATTTTGAAAAAAATAAGAATTTTTTTGCCGAAGCCACGTTGAATATTCCCCACATCGGCGAAGACTATTACGGCTGGTCCATTCTTTTTTATGGAAACAGCGGTACATCTCGCGATATCCCGCAACGTTATTCGTGAATATTTTACTCTGGTATATTTCATACTTGACGGAAATATCTAACGTATCTAAAGAAAGAACCGAAACAGCGAAGCGTACGGCAAATATTTCTCGTAGAGTTGCGGGAAGATATGCGCATGGATTTTACAGACCGCATCCATCAAGGAATGTTAAAGTTACAAGAATAATACGAAACATGTATCAATATACAAAAATGTTAATTAATTACTGATATTTTAGTTGAAAAAGATATCCTTATATATCTGACTAATTTTAATAAATTATGTTCGCTAGCTGATTGCTACTTTATAAATCATAAAAACTTTTTGATCTAAAAAAGATCTTCAGAATTTCTTGGGATTATTTTGAATCCTAATATCAGAAAGAACAAAAAAAAGTATACAACTTAACTATATTACAATGTCTTTTAGTAATTTTTTGTTAATAATTTTTATATATTAAAAAATAATTATAAAATATCTTACTCCGATACAACACAACACGGTTGAAGTTTTATTTTTAATCCTTATTATTAATCGAGTATCTTAATGGAAACGTGAGCTAATCCTCTTTTCTAAATTCTGCTGAATTTTAAAATTCAAAAAGTTATTAAATTTTTGTTCATCCCAACGTAATATAATTTCACATACAGCACATAAAAAAAAAAAAAAAAAAAAAAAAAAAAAAAATACTTACCTTTACCATGTACAGAAAAAGACACGAGGTAAATACACATTGCGTGTTTTATTCTCTCAAAGCCATCTCGACCATAGATTCACGCAACTATGAAGTTTGTGGCATCAATTAATACAAGCTCGTTGCCATCGAAGTTAATCGAAGTTCACAAACCCTCCTGGGGGCTTTGTCAATATCTGGATCGTGTGGTTCTTACATCAGAGAGTTCGATTGTCGCTTCAAATAGGATACGTTGCGCGTGAGCGAGTACACGAGCTACAAGAAAGATTCTTTGTTCCGTGTGACCAGCGTCGAGATTCAAGCGTGCGCTGTAACGGACGGCCACTAAATCATCGGACGTCGGCGTTAAGGGGAGTTCGCGATCGTTACAGCGCGGCGACATTTCTTGTCCCGATACTCTCGGCGAGAACTTTCCGTCCGGCTTCGTCGCGCGGACCCTCTTCACTCACCGAACTCCGTTCCGTAAGAGCGTTTCTTACGGCGCGATGAACCGCAGAGCGAGCGAGCGAGTCGGGCGAGCGACCGAGCAACTTTTCACCGACTTCTGCCGACGTCCCGAAAGTACTCACGGAATGGAAGAAGACGGCAATCTTCTACTTCGGACGGGTCACAAGTATTTTTGCCGGCGCTCGGATAAGATTCAAGTGGCGGTACGTGCGAAGTGACTTCGAAACTCGAACCGCGATGCCGACCGGGTCACCCGGGTGACGCGGTGACGGACAAACTCCCGGGAGTCGTCTTAATTTCGACGTTCGAGCCGGCGGCTACGGCCACGCGTTTATCCTGGGCTTCGGATGGTGTATCCGCGCGATCAGGGCGCAGCCACGAACCGCCCCGCTGGCAAATACCATGCCGGGCTGGGTTTCGCTCTGTATGCAGATAGCTGCGCCGTGAATCCATCCGCGGACCGGCAACGGTGTATCGAACGTATTTGTTCTGTGGATACACGCGGACGCGACGACACGACGAACGCGCGGTCGTGTCCGCCGGGATAATTAATCATGCTACAGGAGCGCGTATATATATATATATATATATATATATATATATATATATATATATATATATATATATATATATATGATATACAACGACTTCGATGGTTAGAACACGATGTAGTAGGTGTGTGATTTCGAGTCGCAACATCGCGAGTTTTTACCGTTGAAAAATTGACGTCATTTTTTATATACGGCGTCCAACCGGAATTTTCGCGTCCCGCGGAAATAAGCCGATGCGCTTTGATTTATAACGGCTCGGTCGACGCGTTGGGTTTTAACATACATATATAATATAATATGCCGCGGCTAATCCCATCGAACGCGCGTAAAACAGAGTGTCCATCGTGTTATACACGCCGGTTCTAGATATGTTGTACTCAAATGTATCATCCGTGAAATATTATCGCGTTAAATCGTAACTCTTATCGTGATTAGCGATGATTTCTCGGAGTGCTGTAATCTTGTTTAATTACAGATACATACACTGAAAATTGAATTGACCAGTTCCATAGTTGCCGATGTAACGATGGAGAGAATTCAGTTTAAATTCCATCGTTGATATTCCGGCTATGTATCACGTACGTAAATCTCCCACGGCGAGACGTCCGAAAAGTTTCCGTCCTTCGCTGAATGTTTCAGATTTCTACTCGGTTAATCCTATGGACCGCTTAGATAGAATCGGTATTGGGATAGGTCGATACGGGGGAGAAACTCATCAGTCTTGCCGGAACTTTTATAAAAGTTTTGATGGATTCACTTACGAAACTTCGCGATAGGAAATCTATTTTACATATTGCGATTGAATGCACAATGTCATTCGTGGTGCACGACGGACTCGCGCTCGACTTGAATCCCTGATTTTTGGAAATAGTACATTTGTTTCCCTCGAATGTATTTTATTATGCATTCATTCATATAGACATACGTCGTAAAGCGGGGTACGGTGTATAAAAGAGAGCAACAATATTGATTGGAAATTTAAATAAACGAGTTTAACGTAATAAATTTTTGTATTACAGTTCTCATATGACATCCCCGATTGGAACATAATACGAGACACAGCTTCGCCATTTTTACTCCATAACCGTCGAGAACGTTACGCATCTTCCAATGTGCTTTCTGATCGTCTATGCTCTTTGATTTACATCGTTTTTATGTGTAAATCAGTAGCGCGATACCAGTCTAAGAACTTCCAAATGGAATCCCTCCTCTCCTCCCCGCCGCCGTGAAATGTGATACACGTAAGTGCTTTCGCCAACCGGGGCGATCGATAATTCCGCGCTTCGTTGGCCAGCGGCGAATAAGTATATTCCCTTAATGACTTTCGCGCGCCGCCCCTGTCCGATCGCGTTTCCCGTAAGACTTGCAGAAAAACGACCTGGAAAGCTGGGCGCTTCCATTCGCCGATATAATTCGCCGAGAGTTTCCGATACCGTCAGTCTCCCGATTTTCCTCTTCCTCTCGCGCGCGCAGGTCCCCTCCTCACCGAAATTAACATCGGGAAACGTACCGAGGCATCCGTTTGTTCTCCAGTTCTCTACTTAACCGATCTTGAACGCGTCGATTAGTCTTCCGGGCGTTGCTTCCGGCGCTCTCGGCTACTTCGGTTTTTCAGAATAATGGAACACCGAAGACGAAAAAGCGAAGCGCAGAGGGTGGAAGAAGAATAGAATAAGGAATGAGAAACCCGAAGCAATTATTTTCCCTATTCCCCTATTTTCAACAAAGAAAAAGGGGGAGAGAAAGAGAGAGAGAGAGAGAGAGAGAGAGAGAGAGAGAGAGAGAGAGAAGAGGAGAGAGAAAGAGAATGGGATGAACGAGGCGTAGATTCGATATGAGCGTCGTCACGTTTTCGCTTCCAACGCCTCGCGATTTCTGATCCGTCTGTGTATTTACTGAAATGGTGGAAAAGTCAGATCGAGACGATTAAGGCTGTGCAATACCCAGTGCAACAGAATTCGAACATCGTTTCCGGACATTCTCAGTGGCGAGTTGGCTGTACTATTCGGGATCGTTTCGGACGATGCTCCGCGCTCTTCTTTATGTTTCATTACGTTCCTACATTGTTATTGTCTTGGCAAGGAACGGCACTGTGAGCTTCATCAACTCGAAAGAGTCTTCCGGAGTCGCTTAACGATCATCCATGTTTCAAATCCAGAGCAAGAGCGAAAAGGAGCGTCAGCAATTAAAAAAAAAAATCTACGTATTTGCGTTCTCTCTCGCGAGTCGGTTTTGATTTGTTTTTAAACTAAAGTTTTTTAGATTCCACGAGATAACCGGTGTTTACAATCACATTCCTGAAATAGCACGATTAAATTATTTTACGACGTCACGACGATACCCGAATTTTATATCTGAATAGTGTTTTCGTCGGAAGTGTATCGCCCGTCGTATAACAACTTTGACGATCTCGTACAGGATGTTATAGGAATCGTGCTTTTCTCCAAAATGAAGAACTGGAAAAATCAAGCTAAAATGTAAGAATAATTTCCGAGTTTTATTCAACATTAATTTGGTAAACAATTTTTCCAAGTAGACAATTTAAACGGTTTACAGATAAACTTCCTCTATTCTGATAGAATTTTTATCTGCGGTTTGATCAAGAAAATATAAATCTACCTTTCAATCACATATGTTTTCAATCGAATTTCCGCGATAGAAAGATCGACACAAAAATTCGATGGTAGTAGTCGAGTCGAAAGGAAATGCACAACTTCTGGATCGCGTTTATTCCATCGCGAGTCGATTCATCAAGCAGACAATCGGGCGAGTGGTGCGCAAAAAGCTAATATTCCGGAGTAACAAATGTACGTTGTAAAGAAATGATTCGAGGAAATGGCGGGAGGAAACTCGAAGTTGGATAAACTTCGGAAGACTTATTACGATAAGGGTGCGCTCGGTGAACCCGTAATTTTTCATTGCGCGCACAACGTTTCCATCACAACGTTCAATTCCATGAAATAAACGGATGTTTAATGCAAGCATCGTGACAATTAATTTCATCTGACCAGTTTGTCTCCGCGTGACGGAGATTTATGTATTTACGAACGTGTTTACAACGCGGTACCTGGCAAACGGTAGAAACTAAAAACTCGGCTGCATTCTTGCTCGCATTTATTTACGCATGCACAGGTGCGCGCTAATAGTTTTCAATTTCGATAATGGATCAATCGCTTTCAAACGTGTTGTGCTTTTACATCACTGTCTTGTTGAAATAATTTAATATCATAATATTTTACCAAATAATTCTTGCAAAATAATCACGATGAAATAAACAATACAATTTTATAATAACCTGAGGAAATATGAAGAGAAAAATATAAAAATAACATTTCGTTGAAATTTTTAGATTTGCTATATTCAGCAAATTTAATAAGATTTCCTGAAAAATATGGAAATAGGCTACGATTTATTCGAGAGATTTTTTTATCGACATATTGCTTGAATGCAGCTTTCATATTATTTGAAAAATTCCAGTATCGCGAAGTGAATCACGATTTTAAGCCGGCCGAATTCTCTCTTCGAAGCTCGAGTTCCATCTACACAATCTCTCTCTCTCTCTCTCTCTCTCTCTCTCTCTCTCTCTCTCTCTTTATGGAAAAAACGTGTGTTTACTGCACGATGTAAAATAATAAAAAGGAAATTTCCAAGCGCCGTACGTAGAGCAACCCTTTCATTGAAAGTTACACATCTCTTAGCTTTAAAAACTTTAGCGGCACCGCAGAACGTCGTAAAATTTATGCGCGCTCCTTTCCCCGAGATCTATCTTGTCGTTCCGTTTGAACTTATTCGCATCGGAGATCTGAAAGTAACGTGGGATACTCGCGCGAGAGGGAAGAAGCACGGTAATCTCGCTCCGAAGTAACAGCGGGAACGTAATGGTCTCATAGCTGTTCCATACGGCGATGTGTGCTTTACAAGAAAGAGAGAGGACCGTATTCATCGCGCACGCATCGCCGTACGTTCGGGAGCTTTAATAAAGCTATTTTACGGGGAGATATCGCCAAGTCTCCTCTCTATTATTGCAACGCCGACGAGCGGCGGACGATGTAAAACGTAGTAAAATACCTACGGTAAAGATGTCTCGGGAGCCACGATGCCGGCGCCCGCGATAACGATCCATCCACTCACCTCGCTAAATCCAAACGACACTGAAGTCGCATTTACTGGGGCGCGAGTAAGCAGAAATTTCGGCAATTCTTTGCTCGAACGGAACTTACCCCCCCCCCCCCTCACTTCCTCTCTCTCCCTTTAGCAGGAGGAAAAGTTCCCGCGCGTCCGCGATCGACGGGAATCCCGTTCCCGCTGAAGTGGATGCATCGGTTGACGACGGGGGTGGCGGCGAAGTAGTGCTTAGAAGTAAAATACTATTAAAAGTTCGCGGGGAAGGTGCGAGCGAGCAAATCCAGATCAATTACCTTTCGGGGAGAACAATCCGGGTGCGCGAGGGCAAGCATCGGCGGATACTGAAAACTTCGGCCCCCATGGGATGGATCTCCATTCGTAACTTCCGAGCGAGCAAATCGAACGTATCCGTGGCGTAAGGAGGGACGTATTTCCGTTCCTCGCAGATTACACGGCGTACGGAGTATCTTGGGAGGAATTTGCTGAACCATGTCATTTTTAATATTTAAACTCCCGGACAAATGCTGGTTTCACGATCGAAAGTATAAACTTTTATTTGCCAAGATCGATGTAAATCCGATCAATGGCGTTATTGTAAATTGGCTATCACTGTTATAAAGATACCAGTTTGAAAATCTTAATTCTCGATTAAGTAGTCGCACTTCGTCGCAAGATCGCGGCAAATATTTCATCACGTTCCCTTTGCTTATAATCATTTGAATAAGGCGTTTCTCCGAAAACGGGAAATATGCTTGTGCGAGCACCATGTATATATATATGCATGAAAGGGAAGAACACTATGGGAGGGAGCCGGGTCGAATACGGGTCGCATCGAGAATGTCGGATCGGTTGGGAGAAGTCTTATAATCCGCTTTAAAATTATTATTGCTTTAGTTTCACTTTACTGTTATCGCTGCGGTTAATTTTTATCCCGATCATTATGGCGCAATGTACGTACGTTCTCAGATTTCACTCGCGGCGGCATTCATTAGGAAGCCGAGGGTGAGCGGAGAACGGGCCCGGTATAATCTTGAGAATAATTATTTTCGTTGAAAATTCCAACGGATTATAAGGGAAACGATAATCATACTTAAATTTATCCCGATTTCAGGCCGGCTGAAATTGATTGCGATGCATTATCTCTTTATCGCACGGCGCGCCAGATGTGATTCTCTTCCATCCCCGCTCGTCCGATCTGGCTTTAGAGATGTTATTTCTTTAAAAGATCTTCCTAGAATATAACGTTGGATTTTGCAGGGATATAATGCTTCTTGCTTCCTCCTCTGAAAAGTTGATTTATTTTCGCACTTGATCAGTTTTTTTCTCTCGGTCGGCACTCCGTAATTCCAACCACTCATCGAAAAGAGAGTTGATTCGAGTAAATATAACTCCCCGAAACTAACACGTTTCGTTTGGCTCTTTCCTTTTTTTTTTTTTTTTTCAGTCGACGTGCCGACCCACTGCCGATTTCCAATAAACCAGAGGATCCTAAGAACGCGCTTGTGGCCGAGTGAACTTATAGCGGATTTACACGAGTCGAGTGCTGCTGTATCGCGTATCGACTGGCTGTCGAGCCGACATTACGTCTGTTGTTTTGCGCCGAACTCGATACTCTGTGCACTGGTTTACGTAACCGAGGAGAGAAGAATTGGTCACACTGTTGCTCCAATATTGGAAGTCGAACACCGGTGATATCGACACCAGCGTTCTGCTGTGGAGACCGTGACGGATATCCCCACGGAACGTACGAGTTCTTCCACGCCTGGAAAATTTGCCAAGTTATTCGGCCCCTTCCTTTCGAACAGGAAAGAACATGTTCTATCTTTCCTTTCTCTTTTTTTTTCTTTTCTTTTTCTTTTTTTCGACGTTTCAATATCGACGCCAGTGCGTCAAGACGAATTGCCTGTCATCTGAAAGTTCGAACTACTGACCAAGTCCAAATACGAATTGTACGCGGAAAAACGTATTTTTATTTTTCATCTTGCTCCAGACGTTTGTCCTATGAAGATCTCCGATCGCGCGACAGCCATATCAAATCATATTCGAGTACTATTGCTACACACAACAAATGTTCAAATTCTACTCACGTCGATTTGAATAAGAACTCCGATTTCAATAATAAAAGCTACTTCAACTTTCTAAAAATAGAAATTTTCACATCTTTATTTTTACATTTAATGGAAAGTCTTTCTAAAGTACGGCGATAAAAAGACATAAAAAGAAAATAAAAATCCATTTTTATAGTCATTGTATAAATCTCGCCACAAAAGCGTAACAACTAAGACGCAGAAAATGAAAAATTGTGATTTATGGCGATTGTTTAGAGTATATTTAGAATAGAGTTTCATATCTTGTAATTCAAACGATTCAAATCTTGATTAGAGATCAACTGATAGCATATTTGGCTCAGAAGCAAAACGATAACAAGTTACTGCAATATCATTAAAATACCGCACGAAATATCTCGCAATATTACACGCGCGAAATAATTATTGGATTTTGCATTAGCTCACTTGCTTCAAGATAAAATAAAATAATGTTATCAATAAATAATAAAAAAGCTATAAAAATATATGTAATACCGGCGTATTAAAAAAAAGAGAGATACTCGATAACTTAGTACCTTTTTAATTAAATTTATTTTAATATTTTTATACAATTTTATTGTACGATTCGAATATATTGTTATTTTCTGTTCAAATATAATTCACGTTCATCTTTTATTTACATTCGTGACATATATATTGAAAAAGACCTTTAAATACTTTCTCGTTTGTTTAATATAATAATATTTATAATAATATTTATAATTCTGAAATAATATAGGTAACTAAACATAAATTTCAGTCTCTATTAAAAAATATTAAATATTAAATTTTAAAAACATTAAATTGACTTTTACGATTCATTTATAAAATCGTATCACGTTTGGAAGCAAAAAAATTGAGGTCTTCAGTAGAATCTATAAATACGAACCCACAACTTTTTGGAAAAGAGCCAGAATTCTATCAGCTATTAGGATTCTGTAAATTGTGTGTGTGTGTGTGTGTGTGTGTGTGTGTGTGTGTGTGTGTGTGTGTGTGTGTTAACTTCGTAGGGGTGTGACATCTACCTCGTTGAATGAAAATTTTGAACTGCCTGGTTTTTTTCTCTTTTTATGGTATCTATTTTGCGACCGTTTTACTTAATCATGACGAAACGGCGCGGTGGATAAACTATTCATTAATCAGAACGCGAGCACAAAGCGAATGCTTAAAAAGTGCGCTTAGCGTAAATTAATCATAATGCAACAGAAATGGGTGCGAACGTCGCGCGCTTGAAGCGAAATATTTTCTTTAGTGGCGGTAAACAGAAACCCGCTGGTGTTTATTGTTGAATGCGCAACAACGTTGTCACGTGTCGGAAATGGAGTTTCCATGACTCAACGATATCAGATAGTGTAGAAGAGACGCAAAGTGGAGACGATGTCATACTGTACGCGAAGGTGTTACGTTGTCGTGTCGCAAATGCGAGAGAGGGAAATGCTTACAAAATAGGACTAGGTTTCCACGCCCCGAGAAAGAAGGAACGGCAGGAAGTTTGTTTGCCTTTACGCGAGATTTCGATTATCGCGATTACAAAGTTCGATCGCGGGAGCGGGAGGGGGGGGGGGGGGGGCAAGAGCAAAGGGCAGATCCCGCGGACGTGGGTGTTATCCAGTTATGTATTGTCTCCTTCGAAGCGAAAAAATCTACTCGCAGCTTTTGCCGTTCCATCCTTTCCTTACTTTAAAGAAACAACGGTTCAAGAAGATAAATGCGCTCGTTTTCTGTAGCTCGACTTCGAGGAAGTCTTAATGCGAGGAGCCGCCATTTCTTTAGAGTTTTTGCACCGATTTCTGGTTCCCCCGTTGGTTACTTGGGAACCATCTTATCTTCAGTTCGCCCGTATTTTATAAAACCCTAAAGCATGATATAATATCTCTGCTTCTAAACGAGAACTGATAGGTATATACAAGAGCAAAGCGGACTTTAGGTGCCGGTTCGGGACCGTACCCGTGCCATTATTCTTTTTTTTATTACAGCATAAAATTTTGAAGTCGTTCATAATCGCAATTTTATTAAAATTAAATATGGAGTAGAAAATCATTTTGTTTCATTACGATAATTAAATTACGCGTTTGAACGTTGTTTCGCCTGCACTCGATAATTGATGGTCCAAAACATTAATTCGATAATTATTAAAGAATATACGATAAAATATTTGCAAACGTTTCCCGATAAATGCGTATCATTATTATTTTGTAAAATTATAAAATATACACAAAATTTATGTCCGCTTGTACGCGCGTTAATGTCAATGTAATGCATTGAAATGTCAATATTGGCCGACAGAAATTGCGAGGTATGCCCCCTCTGAAATCGCCAGTATCTCGTGGAAAATTTATCGAATTACATTCTATACTTTCGGAACTGGAATACCTTGTATTTCTTGTCCGACCGAAAGGGGACACAGCGTCTTGCTACGATAAATGCTCTCGTTTACCAAAGCTTTAACGTCGGGTCAAAGATCTGGTTCCCGTCGACCAAACCCCGTGTACCAAACTTTTCACCCTCCTTTATTCCTTTTATTTATTTTTTTTTTATTAGAAACCACTGTCAAACACAAAGTTCCACGATACGGTAACTCTCGGGCAACTGTCGTGATACAGGCACCGGTATTCTTGGCAGAAAATATGACGAGTTGGATATTTACGAACGTCTGGGAGAGCTCGACAAGAAGACTTCGCAGGAATTCTGTCTATTGGACTAGACAAACATTTACCTTACAATAGAGCGTGCGATTAATTAATCATGCTCTTTTTAAAATAAAATCATCTGTCATGTAAAAGTTAATAATTATTATGCGTGTTATTATTATTTCAATTTATATAATTTAAATAATTTTAATTAGGTTCTATTTTTCACATAACGTTAATATAATTTCTGTATAAATAAAAATATGTTATAAGATAGGAATTGTATCATCAAATTTTTTTCGCTGGAACATGTATTTCCCAATAAACGGGATATTTTCTTATTTTTCACATTTGCTATTCACTTGAACGCGACAGGAAATTTAATTTCGTCACCTGATAATGTAGAGTTTCAACAGATCCGTTATCTGCCATGTATCTACGAATGCAAAACGTGCCCATCTTAAGAAAGCAAATTCGCTACTACTAATGGTCGAGTCGCTCCCTTTTCACCCTCATTCACTATTCTTCCTGACACTGTCGCGACGGTGCATCTGATTCGAGTATATATCCCTCCGTCGTTCTCGCCTCCGTCCGTTCGGCGCACACCTTTGACGGTTGCGACGCGCAAATATGCAACGGAACGCGAACGCGCTTGTAAAGGAGAGCGATTTAAATTCCGTGAGCGCAACGTTTAACGGCGTTCCCATTCTTGCCTGTCTCGCGAGTTCATACTCCTCCTCGTTGTAAAACGATAACGATCGCGATTGTGTGCATTAATAACTATCATCAATCCTTGGAGCGATATTACACTGTGGCAATCAAATAGAGGAAACGCATGATGATTTAACATTATATTTATACATTAACTTTATTGAACGTTATCAAAATAGTTTGACAGAGATAAATTACTTTGTCAAGAGTATTAATTTCATGTTAAAAATAAAAAAAAAATAGAATTTTTTGATTAAATCTCGACAGATCGATTTGATTTATTTTCCCTCATTGAACCATAATGAAAGGTATATTTAATCGGTTATTGTTCGGATATTTTGTAACTTCTATTGTGGGAAAAAGGAAACCGGCGAGAGAGAGTGATGTGCAATTTCGCTGGGAAAAGCGCGATGGGAGTAGAGGCACGTTAATTGGCGTTCATCTGGAAAAGGTTTACCAACGGTTGGAGTGTCTGCGAGCTCGTAGCAGGACGTGCGAAATGTCGGTGGGAAGGACGCGCCGGGGGAGCTAATTACCCCGCAGGAAAAATTCCTTGGCACATGCCGGCCAACGGCGAATCCCGAGGTGACGCACACTCGCCCGTTAGCGTTTCCATAACTTTTCAACAGGATGTTAATTGGATTCCTTTTTCTCTCCTTGACCTCCATCCTCCCCTCCGTCCTGCCCTCCGTCCTCCCCTCTCTCTTATTCTTTTCCTCCTCCTCTTGCTCCACCTTCCTCCGGCGATGTATATGCTCGCCTCGTCCCGATAGCCGCTTACTTTATTTCGAATTTATTACGTCGCTTAATTGCCGTTTTACGATTCTTTTGTTAGCGTGCAGAAAATGCGCGTCACGTCGACCGACAACGAAAAACGTGGTCGGAAATAAGGCGTAATATTAAAACGCGCGCTCGCGGTTTTAAAAAAAGAAAGTTTTAAAAAACCGCTCTAATTAGAATTTTTGCTATAATTTACGATTTCACTTAGGACAGATAAGATAACATTTTAGATCCTCTTATTTAAATTAAATATTTTTATATGTAAAAAATAGTAATTAAAATTTTTATAAAGCATTTGTGAGAAGTAGAAGTAGAAGTTGGTTGAATAAGAATAGAATAATAAATAATAAATTCAATAATAAAAATAATTAAAATTACATATTGCGTCTCCCTAACGTGTAATTTTGATTAGACATCGTTCGAGAACGATATAAATCGGTTTTAATAGATCGTCGTAAAAGCGACAAATAATTATCGCTCCGTAGTTGGCAACCTGTTGGTATCTACTGGTACTCGCCACATTTTCTCAAACATCAAATGGCTTTAATGCCAGTATAAAGGTCCTTTTCGGCGACCTCGGGCAATGAGTCTCAAGTTGATCCTTACAACTCCCGCACCTTAAGCACTCGCGATATCTTACGATGGTTTTATAAGAGTAAAGTTGCGAAAGTACGGCGACACGTAACTTTAAGGCAGTACTTATACGAAGTCCGTAAAACTTTCGTGTCATTTTTAGCATAATCGCAATACACGTTGAGTAGCCGGCGCTCAAGCGGCTAATTGGGTATTAATGAAAGAGGTAATTATGTACAGGGAGAAGCTCTTGGACAAAGTTACAATTGGCTCCGGTTACTCGGAACAATCTTTCCGAACACTTTCTTGCTACTACGAGTAAAAATAGAGAATTTAACAGGAAATTTCTGCGATAACGCGTTTAATATAACGTAAGATAAAATCCAAGATGCATGTTGCCGTGTTAATTCACCAGATTGGTTCTTTCCAACTGCAAAACACCGACGTACATCGTATATATATGGAGTTGCAAAACTTTCCATTTTGGATTTATATTACAATCATGATCACAGGTATTCTTCACATACGAAATACCGCGAAATGTCGCGAACGCTGTTCGTAATCGCTGATAAAGCGGTACAATTTGGATGAAGCAGACCTAATTCATTGGGCAAAGCTAATCAAATGCGAAAGTTGCATACAAATAATTGGGTTGTAATCTAGTAATGATGCATCAACTCTGAATCGCTCGCGGTGTAACGTTACAACTCTAATGCACTTTAATACAATTTTCCAAACTCCCTGAAAATTTCCCTTTCTCTTCTATCGGGAACAGCTTACAATTGAATAAACTTACCGATTACCGTTAAATTGACTTTGGAGTTTCTCGTTTGGCCGATTTGAAAATCGACACGACACCTGTATATTCCAGCATCCTCTTCCCTCGTGTTCTCGACCCCCAGTTGCGCCGGTTGCTTGTCCAGCATAAAATATGCGCGATGCGAGAATACGTTGTCGTCCGACCATCTTTCGGGAACGCTGCCTTCCGGATTCCTGGCATCGATACTGCAACAGAAAATGACATTAACAATGGACAAACGAGCAACGCATTGACGATGTGATCTCCCGTTTTTACTCATTAATCTCCTTCGACTGATGCACAATCTGTTTTGCGATCAATAACAGGTGAATATTTATAATGGACGTGCATTCGCTTCTCCTCTCTCATTCCCCGACAAAAGGGAGTTTATGTTATTAAGCTGTATCAAAAGTATTTTAATAGAGAATTTGATCGTATTAGTGCCGACATAGATTATAAATTCTCTTCACTTTTTGATAGCATACACATTAAAATGTACATGTAAATGAATTTAGCATGTAATAATGATTATAATAATGCGATAATTTCTGCTTTAGAGACGCGAATTGAAGGATTAAATTGCATCGGAATTATAAAAAGTGCGAATAAAATTTTATTCATCGAGATAAACGCGTTCGTAATGTCATTAAAAAATGTAGGTCATGCAAAATGTTGTATTACGTACAGTACACTTTGCAAGAATATTTTATGACGCAGTCAACCGACCAGTCATGTAAATAATCCGACAGACAGATTTTCAAAATACCGTATCACACTGTTTACGATATGTGTCACCTGCAATAATAAGCAAACGAATGAAAATATCTACCTGAAAAGTACGGCGCTGCTTCGCTGAATTATAGCGAGGATAATTTCATTTGTAAATAAAATACTCGTTACGGGAATTGTTATAAAGACAAAACCGTAGCGAATGTTTGCACTGAGGAAGTGAAACGGACTGCAAAACCGATTGTTTTATCATTCCCGTAAAACAGAGATTTTCTCGCCGCCGCGATGTCGCGTCGTCGGTTTTGCGTCGACCCGTTAACTTTTCTCTTTCTCCGTGATCCCGTCATACAATGAAGTTTTTGCGTTTTTCTTTTTTTTTTTTGTTACGAGACCTTTTTTTCCATCGGGGGAACCTTGCTGAAAGAATCGATACAAGGAGGATATTTAAAGCAACGTAAAAAGTTCTGTAAAGACGCCAGCCTCTGACGGGAGGCGAGGTGTAAATATTAAAGACACTGGCAATAAGTAGAGTGTCCTACTTTTACCACATTACATTCTTAATAATAACTTTTTTTGACTCGTTCATCGATAATTTTTCTGATGTAAAGATGACGCGACCAAATGAATAATACTAAAAGTAAAGGATTTTCGGAACTGAATTAAGCTTTAAGAGAAGATAAACTCGCGTTTTTAAATTAATTTAAAGCGGATCATGCTTTAAAAAAGACTCTTAAATTGAAAAAAATCATAAAGATATACTTTGAATACGTAAATACACAAAAAGAAATGTATTTTTAGAGAAAGATAAATTTTTAACGGAAAAACCTCTCGTATCATATGGTTGCTCGTCCGAAGTCGACGTTTCGATGGCGAATATCGAAAAATTTGGTATCGAAGGCAGAAAAAAATTCGCGAAACGAACTCGCCGAAAATGACATTTCAGCTGCCATCGACTTTAACGGCGAGCCATCGGTAAACGCGGATGGCCACGTGTTTCCCTCGTCAATTGTCCATCGGATGATTCGATACTCGATTTTAAAAGATATGCCTATTGAACGCGGCGATTTTAATGGCAGGCGTCATTACCGCGATAATTTCGATTAATGTTTATTGGGCGTTGTTCCATCGCGGCCGGCGGCCGCGAATGAATTCATCAGTCGACACGAAGGAATAAATTAAAATCCACGAGGGATTTCGCGCTGCATAGTTTAAATCGCGCTCTAGTCCCAACGCATTATCGCGGCCGTTGTAATTGGCACATAATTAAAGTTTCTCCACTGATCATTATATACAGCGGGCAATCATTATTTCAAGCCGCGAACGCTATCAAATTGTAATAATTATACTGCTATAATTGATTTCATTTCACGGCGATTGCATTCTCTTTCGCCGTTAATTACCGCCTAATGATTTACATGATGAGATACTAATTTGTACGACGGGGGGAGGGGGAGGTTTTAAATTTCTCAAATTCTACCGTTCTCCCTCTTCCCGCGACACGCCGAATGTTATTAACATTCCGAGCGCAAATAGCGGATATCCGTCTAGTTTGTATTCCCCATTCGCGCGATTATTATCGTCGGAAAATGAAAAGTATTCCGCGACTTAACGCCCGCGAATAAACGCATATCCTCGCGGAATTCTCGGACGAACGAATCCGCTTAAGCGCCCGTTGCTATTTTTCCCCGCTTTTTAAGATCCGTTACGCTACCGCGTGACGGTGAGTTTCTCGGTACGCGTATCATAACGCGTTTGAAAAGATTTTAAACTCGCAAATCGGGGACACTCTCAGCGTCGGACGGCGTTTCTGCTTTTCTATGAAAGGAAGCGGATAATGGCGCGGGCGGTACGAGAGCTGCATGTTAAGCACAACGTTCGAGTATAAAGTACTTAGCGTAACGCAGCCACCGCTAATCTGCGTTGCAGATAGAGAGAGCTGTTTATGAAAAATGCAATGTATCGTCCGTACATAATAATTTTGCGTTAAAAAACAAGGATCTAAAATGGGGTTTACAGCTGTTGAAAATAATTAACAAAGTGTTTCGGCGGAACGAAATGGTTATTTGTAATCTCCATTGGATTCACGCTTATTCAACTCTATATTTTTTACACTTCTGATCACGACGTTTTTTATTTTTTCGAGAAAATATGATTACTTATCTGTACTTTGGTTCTCTCCCGTTGCACGGAGAATTTTCCATCGAACGCGATAAACATACGTTGCGAGCAGTCGTAAGAGTCCGCATAACGAGCCGCGTCTCAAAATGCTACAATCATCGCGTTTCAATTCGATGTAATCCACGAAAGAGCCGTCCTTACTTGTTCGACGCTATTCGTACGAACCACTTCGAATGAGAATGTAACACGAAATACGATGATCGTTCTCCGTTCGATATCACGCCATGAGATTCGATCAACGCGGAGCGACCTCCGACTGGATGCGATGGCGTTGTAAGGCTAGTTCAAAATGATCGAGCGAGCCGAGTAGAATAATAAACGTTTGGCGCGACACAAGTATAAAAACAAAGATCACCTTCGAGCGTCATAACGAAATCAACCGATCTCAATTTAATAATGTTAATAAAATTATTCAATCATTATTTTAAATTATTTTAAACTTTATTACTTGAAATTATTTTAAATTTCATTATTTCAAATTATTTTAAATTTTATTATTTTAAATTATTTTAAATAATTTCGTTGATTCCCGTTGATTAAGTATATCATGATACACATAATATCACTTTCGCACTTCTCTACGTTCATTAATGAAATGTGTTTTTTCTTGCGAGTGCTGTGATGTGATTAAAATTAAACAGTTTTAAACAGATGTTAAAAATAAGTAACGTTTGGTGATCGACGTTTATCGTCAAGATTAAAAAAAAAAATAAGATTAATAAATAATAATACTAATTATTCTTGCAAAGGCGAAAAGTCGCCAATCACATTAATTACTGAATTAATTATATTCAGTTTGTCTTCGTAGACTTTCGTAGTAAATTAAAGATACTTTCAACGCGACGAGAATAATTAACTGCATTTTCGGGCACGAGCTAGCAAAAATGCCGAGATAAGGTGCAATCTGTTTGTTTTCTGCATAGTTCATGTAGTTTATGGGAATACGTGAGGGAAAATGAAAATGGGGCAAAATCACGACGCGCGATAGGGAAACCGGGCGGACGCAATTTTATTGTCTACCAGGATTAACTCGGTTAAGACGCCGGGCCGGCGTTTGCGCGTCGATGAAACTGTCGCAAAATTTCGTTATCTACGAGAGCGTTCATCGCATTTTCCCCGATGAGCTCGGAAAAAACTGCGCGACGGCCCGACGGTATCACCGGCAAACCATCTGACAAGCGGCACGTGACGGGTAATTAAAAACTGATGCAAAATCATATGAAACATTTAAATCTGTTTGCGCTACCCCCGAAAACGACCCGGCGACGTGCACGCGCAAAATATTCGCGTTGCGATTTTTTTCTTTCTCTCGCTCTCTTTATCGCGTTTCTTTTTTAAATATTTTTCAACGGTAAACACGTATTTTCAGCGGTATCACGATACCATCCATCCTGATATTAGTATGTGCGTCATGACGCGATGGGAAACAGTTACGTAATGCGTAGCCACGAAATCCAATCTACATTATTTCGAATTAAAATCCAAACAATGATTGAAAAGCGTCATTCTCCTCCTGCCTCTTCCAAAGAGTGCACCGCAAAATTGATTATATATATGTATAAACATTAATTCAATCTCTCACAAGTTTTCATAAAATAATAGTGACAGTACAACAATAGTATTAACAGTGACAATAGTGATAATTGTGATGGACAATTTAATATAACAATATAACAATAACACTAATAGCAATATCATTTCCTTAAGCATTTATTACGTTTCCGTCTGTGTAATTAATTCGTCGTGCCAGCAAAATGCCTATGGCGCAGTTCTTGACGATGCTTCGACCGTTTTGTTCTTTTTTTTTTTTTTTTCAACAATCTTTCAACGGATCGATACTTATGCAATATTCAACGGTGACTCCTATCGCAAACACGATATGCATTCTTTGAGCGGTGCGATGGGGAAAATCGAGTTCGAAGACAATTTTCGGATAAAAGCGACTACCAATCTCGTATTGCGCCGACGGGCTGTTTGCAGTCCGTTCCTGTTGCGACAGAGGAACGACCGGCGGTAGTTTGCAAATCGCTGTACATGTGTGCACGTGTACGTCCGCGTGTGCGCACGTTTCCCCTACAGATTGATTGCACTTTACCTGTAAACTGATGTACCGAGATCCTCGCGATACCAGAGCACAAGATGCACGGAGTCCCCCTCGTGAGTGGTTGATATGTCGCAGGGAAGATAGGCGGAATCTCCGACCAGTGCCACGATGTGTGATATGGGTACTAAACACAGAAATGCGAAATGATTAGACAGAATTAACGGGAGGGAGAGAGAGAGAGAGAGAGGGAGGGAGAGAGAGAGAGAGAGAGAGAGAGAGAGATTTTCTAAAAATTCGAGTGATATCCATTTTTATCAATAGGTTAATTTTAATCTCGGTTTAAATCTATCTTTTATCTTTTTCTAATTTTTCGAATTAGAACAAGAGGAAAAGTAAGTAGAATCAAGATTAAAATTAATCTACTTTGGTAAAAATGGGCATGAGAGAAGAATCTTTATTTTTAATTATGCTGCACCATATAAATTGCTTTCGTCACAGTTGTCGACTTAAATTACTATCAACGACAATTACTATCATCGACAAAGCTTTAAGTTAGTCGATTAATTGAAATATTGAATTAAAAAAACTCATGTCCTATTTTTAGTCAAACTTTTCGAAATTTTCCTTTGAAATTAATGCGCTTTTTATAGACGATCACGAGATTGATATTTTATGTCACGTACGTAATAAAAATATAGCTTGCCAAGTCAAAGGCGATATGTCTGCATATTGATAAAAACGCAATTTGCTCACGCGGCATATAAATGAATTCATTCTATCAGAATAATTTTTCACTTTGTATGCAATTACATATCGTATTTGGTTCGCTCCCAGGCGAGATTTTGCGTGATTATATAATTCGGTGATGCGTGAATGCCCGCATAATGCGATAAGTATCAACTTATTATTGCTCGTTTACACTTATACACGTATAACCGCATTTGATATTAGGATAAACATCTCCGTTAATTTAAATTAATTTATTGCTTACTATTTCAACGATAACGTCACATTAAAGAACATATTTACACATCGATAGCGACTGTTATTGACAAAAATACGAAAAAATAAAGCAAAAATAATGTTGCTTTTTGCATAGTGTGTAATTACGCGACTTTCGTTCCTCTCATTAAACGATGTTATATAACGACATATGTAATAACGGCTGTTTCTGCACGCATTACAAATCAGACATTTTACATGCGTTTCGTAAGATGAAGGCCGAGCGACGTGACGCTTTTCGTCTTCAATAAAACATTCTTGGCTGAATATCATACGAGATCGTACGAGAGTTTGGATGCATTCGCGTATAGATACGCCGCAATAAGGCCGCAATAAAAATTCAGTATGCTCGCGAAGAGGAAATTCGGTACGTCGAGGGAGCATCACGCGCGGGTTATTCGTGTTGTGAAAAGCAGCAATCCTTTCTCTCAAATTAAATTCTGTATTTATTTAACACCCTTTTTCCCTCGTCTCTTTTGTTTTCCTTTAGCATGCATGGATGCAGTGACAATGACGGAACATTTTGAGCTATTCATAGAGATTTTAGAGAACATCGTCGCCGAAGTTCGAGCTCGCTTTGACGCTTTTCTACGTCGACGATAGACCTCGCCTTTTTTTCGTAGTCGTGGTCGACGAGATATCGAAAATATTGAGAGGCTGGATCGTGTCGACAAATAAGATTCTACCAGAACGTCTTTTACCAGAAATAAAATTTGTGCCGGACTTCTAAAGTGCAACAAGCGTTCGTTTGCGTCGCTCTATGGCGCAGCCGAGGTATAAATAACATTTTTTACAATTACGTAGCTTGTTCGATAAAAACGTCTCGGCTCTGTATGCTTCTATGTCAGTCCTGAAAGCGCACTCCGCTGGTCTCCATTATTTTCTTATGTAACGAGAAAAGAAAAATCATCCGTGCACAATAACTCGTGCTGGATTTAAAAAAATGCATGTGACATTTATAAGTTCGCAATGTATAACTCGCAATGTGTTCTTGATTGCCGATATTTTATTATAAATAAGTATTTCAAACAAATAATATATATTGTAACTTTTTCGATTTGCATAAAATTTGAAGTCAAATAATAATAATTTTAATATAAATAATTTAATAGAAAAACCGCGCAAAATATAAAAATAATAAGTTTTTATTTCCTTTGTGTATGCATAATAATTATCTTAATAAAATTATAAATTTTTAAAACTATTTTTTTCAGTTCACCACGTACATCCAAATCGAACACGATTATATACGTACATCAAGGAAATGGAATTATTAAACAAATTTCTCTATAATGATTTCCGTGCTGGAAAGATAGTATTATATCAAGCGAGTTCGTCGATAAATCATGTCGACTGACGGCATATGACATGTGCGCTCGTAAAATCCTCGTAAATTCGGAGAAAATTAGAGTATTACTCCTTACGACTGATAGGATTAATGGAGTGCGGTGGACCATCGAGTTTCTTTTACGGATGTGGATGCCGCGATCGCATATCCGCCTGCATTTCCGCGGATTTACCTAAAAATCGGGATTTAAAGCCGCGGCGGAATTAGGAAATCTCGCCGAAATGCCGGTTCAGCATATCGCGTTCCCTGCTCTTTCCTCTCTCTCTCTCTCTCTCTCTCTCCTTTTTCTCGTTCGTCACTCCGTCGCATCAAAGATACACCGCCGCGGACCAGTACGCGCACTTTAACGACAGATGATTTGATGGGACTGACAGGCGTGGCAAGCAGTTTTGTTGCGCATGTTCGTTGTTCGACGCGCGTAATGGCTTCCGGTGTGCCATCGGCGCCGATGGTTAAAATATTTCTCTCTTTCGCTAACCGACGACCCTGTTTCTCTCGCGTCGTTTACTCTCACATCCGCGAGAGTGTACGTCGTGTCTGGTATCTAATATAAGCTTTCACGCCCCGGTGGAATTCGAGACAACGTGTTTTCCGCACATCGAGAAGAACGTGTGTTTTTCCGTCACGCTCGTACGAAAGTTCATATCATTCGGATGTTGCGACACGTTTATCTCATACACGCCCCTCCCTCGTCTCGCGTTATAAAAGTAATTATTCTCACATCATATCCGATGTATTGCTTGAGACACTCAATTCCATAAGTATTACGGAGTACAAACGGTCGCAGATGACTCGACGTAAAATGTCTCGGCAGCTGCGCGCGTATTAATTAGAATAACAAAATTTTCCACATCGCGCCACAACGATTGGAGGCACGTATTTTAGGCTCGCGATATATATTCCTCCGGGTACTTGAGAAGACGTATCAAGCATTTCCCTCGATTCGCACCCTTCGCCTTGCTTTGCCTCTACCTCGATCGTTATAGCGACGTTCGAAAACACGTCTTGACGTTTCGTGCCGTATCAACGACACATGTGCATTATATCGGCGACGTTGCAGGCGTCGCTTGCGTCATGCTGTTTGTCATATCGCGGGAAGCATGTACGCAAACGGCTGTCGTGCAGCAGCGGCAGGAGCGCACCGTGCAGTCTGAATCGATAATATCAAAGGGAAGAGGGGAGGAGGGAGGGAGAGAACCGTGTAGTAGGCTTCGGACTTTGCGGTCGGCGGTCCGTTTCGATTTGACCCACATAGAGTTCCTAACGACGTAAATCGGCCTAGACGATTGTACGCAGACCGAGTATATTGAATTTAACGCAATTGTATTTGAAGATCGCATCTTGCGGCTTCAAGACGTTCCTTATTCGCAAATATGTAAAGAGAATCTAAGGAGTCTCGATCTTTTGTGTCAGTACATGGCGCTTGTTTATATATAATGTAAAATCGCACATAAAGAATTGTATCGAAAAAGAAACGACGTGATTTATGTAAAGTTGTTATATATATAATAATGTAAATCGTATATAACAAAATAAAAAATAAATAATCAAACACGGAAAGAAATGGTTTTGCTAAAAATTTAGATCTAAAAATAATTTTGTTAGATCATCAAAATAATTATGTAGGACATTTAAAGTTTAATAAGACTGATACTTGAGCTGATACTTGTGAAACTGTAAAAACTTAATATTCTAGTAATCAATTTAAGCGGCTTATATAATTACTTTGATAGATCAGCAAAATTAATTTTTCATATCTGTATTTGGTATTTTTAGATAGCTTAGCAAAATTGTTATTTCCAGAACTTTTTATCAGTTTTTTCGTCATATATTTAGAATTAAATATAATTTGATTTTTTAATATTATAATACTGTCTGCACGTCTGCACAAATATCATGTTTGCAACAATAAGTTCAAGTAAATTCACAGGTCCGAAAATTCTATTGATTTTTATTAAATCGCATTCGCAACAAATATTGCCAATAAATAATAAATATATATATAATAAATAAATAAATAAATAAATATATATATATATATATATATATATATATATATATATAAAACTCGCTTCACACATCTCTTTGGCACTTGCCTGAAACTATTATCAATTATAAATATGATCGAGATATATTTAATGTAATGCGAAGTAAATCTTTCATACGCTCGAGTGGAGAGGAACGCGAATATTTCTGTGTCGAGCATACGAATGAGCTCGCTAACTATTCAATTCAATGTATTAGGAAGCGCATTAAATTTACAAATACTTTATCGATGTAAATGATAAGCCAGCACCACAGCGCGCGAATGTTATATCAGATATGAAATATTTGATTCGTTCCCGTAGCTGGATAAATATCATCCGGTAACATTTGGCGTTTGGGGAATGGATAAAAAATGTATTTATAATAATTGAAATGTTTTCGCGGACAGACCGCACGGTATTATTTGCCGTTTGTGCAAATTTGTGGATTTATTCGTAGTGGTAGCTCATGTCGTTGCATCATAGATACGCTTTTGAATAAAGTATATCTAGCAAAAGCATTCTTTTCCCGATCAGCCTGTCATTGTTTAATATTTCGATTCTGCTTTGATTATTTATATGCAATATACGCCGGCGCTTTTGCTCGTCGAAACAGATTGGCTGGATGACTTTCTGAATTTTTATCCGCGTGTGATTCGGTTTTTTTTTTTTTTTTTTTTTTGAAAATATTTGCAGCAAATTTCTCACTTCTGAAATTTCATACAGAGACAATCGATGGTTGCGAGCGGTGTTACGAAAAAGCTTATTAGACAAAATAAAATAACGTATGCTGACCTAAAGCGTACTCTAATCGAACACGGGGGGAATCATATTAACGTCGGGCGCTAACATTTTTCAATTTTGGGTAGCTTTCGCGGAACATTCCGCTTGCAGTTTTTAAAGGGTTTATAACTTTTTAGTCACGTTCACCTGCCATTCGCAGTTTGCAACTTGTATGCGACGTCGATTAGCGTAAAATGATACGACATGACTTCCGAGGAAGAAAAAAATATTGACGTGGCATATCGGCCGTACTAATTTCCTTTCGCGGAGCGGAAATACGAGCTCCCCGAATACTTCACAAGAGCGAGGTACACATTTAAGATTAACAGATTATTTAGTTTACGAAATGAAACGCGATACGTACTGTTTGCGTTGCATTTCTGTCAGGGAATTACATTTGTAATCTCTCTGTTAATTGAAAGATACGCGCATGATTACCAGTACTGCGTGTTTCTATTTGCATACAGCGGTATTTCAAATATTTTCCCCGATCCGGTTTCCCCGATTACATCGCGTCGAAATTTAATAATAATGTAACGAGACCCCCCCCCCCCGTTATTATCGCGTTATTACATAGCGAAAACTATTGAAACTCCGCGAGCTGTTTAACCGACGTTTCTACGCCCCGTAATTTGTTAATTAATGCGATCGCTTTGAGAATTCGGTATGCAGCACGTTGACAAAGTTGACGAATCTCGCGGTCTGATTCCTTCCGCAGCCCATGTATTTCGTTGACACGTGCAGGCGGGACTTATTTAATGATCGGTTTATCTCGCAGCATCGACCTTGATACCGGAAATAAGCTTGCAGCATTTCATCCCGGATATATCCTGTGCGGGCGAAGCCGGAGCTCGTGAGAGCGCGTCTCGGTCACGATGTGTCCTGAGGGATTCGTCCTTCCTATCCCCGGCCGACCGCGTTGGTTTTGCCAATGTAAATTGACTTGTCAATTTGCACAATGCATAGCAATAAGCGGGCACGCTGATGTAGCACGTGCTTCAGCTTGTAACGTTCTCCTGGTTTCACGGATGAGAGACTCCGTAATATCCACTATCACCGCTAGTCCCCCCCCCTAGAATCCACGAAAGAAAACTCGAAGAGTGCCGTTGCGCCGATCCTCCGGCGCATAATAAAAAGTTGTTTAATTCGTTATGACATGATATCAGTCCGATTTGAGAGACTCGTGGTCCTTCACAAAAATATTTAGCTTGAACGCCGTAATAAGATACCTGCTTGATTACGAAATGTAAACAAATTGAATAAACGATTTAATTTTGAAATTTGATCTCTTCTACGATCCGTTAAAAAAATTCGTATGTTTCTTCGCTAAATTCTATGAATGATCCACGCGCGATGGATATTATTTAATTGAATCGCTTGTATATTAGAGCTTTTGATTATGAGCGTGATTAAAACATCTGATGTAACGTCGTTGCGCGCGCGGCGTACGTTATTATTCAGGAAATTACGTAGCATGAGGATTTAATTGGTTGATTACGGCGACGGTGGCGGACGCGCTTGCGTCGACCGGAGACGACGTTCTCCATCGAGCGGAACCCACGGTGTTCCCTTATTGGACGGGTGATATTCTGTCAAAATATTTTCCATCCAGCCCCCGTGGCGTGTATTTCATTTTTCTTGGCCGAACTTAATTTCTCGAAGACGTCGATACTGTCGGCCCCCGGGAGCATTTTTCACCAAACAATCTCTCCGAGCACGTCGCGCTCTCTTATTCCGTCCATCACTCGGCGTGACATTTCTATATTCTTCGATATTCTTCTCCCGCCATCTCGATTCGCACACGCATCATATTCGGTGTACCACTACAGACGCGACTTATAAACATCCTTGTGACAGTCGCGATGTTAATATTTCAATGTAATAACTCTCGAGTAATATGAATATTATCTTATTCTCCGATACGAGAAAACCTCATTCTTAAATCTAATAATTAATAAAGAAATTATTAAGCACCTAAGATCTTGCCAAATATTTGCCCATTACATTATTACATTCTGCCATTTGAACATATTCTCTCGTTATATTAAATTGATTTAATTATCGTTTTATACAAGATCCGATTTATGATCCGAAAAAACACTTTTCAGAACTTACTTGTGAGATATTCGCATTGGAGGACGTGAAAATATATGAGTCGCATTAAGAATAAGGGCAGAGACGCTAATATAAATCTCGAATAACACTGATTGATAATAAAATGAGAGTGTATGATACGTGCTTATATAACTTCGCAATCACGTTGAAGCCATTTGTGGTCCGATTTTCGCGGCGGGAAAACTCAGAGAGGAAATCTCTGATTTTTATTTTCATATCCGTATTCATTTTAATTATACCCCCCCCCCCCCAGCAGATATAACTGGAAGGACTATCTTCCGTGAATTCCGCGAGCGTCAACCGTACACACACACACACACACACTTTCGTGCAACTTATTTATCAGTCGGAATATTTAATGGCGGATTAAATTATTCATGCATGTCATATCGAGAACAACAACTGCCGGCGCGGCGGAGTCGCTCGCTGTTACGTCGACGCTGTCATTCTTCATTTATCTGGGACTACACCTCGCGGCCCCTAAGCTCCCCGATCAGAAAGGAAATCCATACATTTCTGCGGAATTACCGCGCAAAAGGTGTACATTGAATATTTCAGATTTGTCTGATTTCCCGAGTTTCCAATTATATACAGGAATTACCGCATCGGAAAATCTATTTGAAAAATCTTTTCATCTAGAAAGATCAGTTAATTTCTTTCTGCTCTTCTTTTCTTAACTTCTCAATATATATATTGTAATGATATTGCAAATTAAACTTATAAATTTTTTTATAAAAGTACCGTTTTATTTATTTATTTATTATCACACGTTTGTATCTACGTTACTTCTCTTTCACCTCTCTCTCCCCATAATTCAATATTTTCCTATTTGTAAAATGAGGTGCATTACTGATAAAATGTTACTCATAATATTATCACATAATTTTATGATTATTATATGCTTTCAAGCATATCTCATATTTATATTATAAAATCACATTACGACAACCTGCGATGCATATATATATATATATATATATACATACACATACACAGAAGTGCAAATCAGTGACATGGTAGCAAACTGTTATTTTTGCATCGCGTCACATGCACGATTGACGTTGATTAATCGCATGAGCCGATCTCTATCTCTATATAGCTATATAATAATTGATAATTGGCAAACGTTTACTTCATCAACGTAAAGCTGCAGCCATGCGCGAATTGTTTTTTCTAGCTTTTTCAACAAAGTTGAATCGTACCATGAAAAATCTATAGTGGAAACATATATAACAGCTTCTAAATGGCTGGAGAAATTATTTCTGATTTATAGATATCCCTTGGTAAAGCGACGATAATAATTTATGCAATTAATCGTTAGCTTGCCCCCGTTTCTGCGCGATGCTCGATTCTCCGGTGCCGGATTGAACGTTCGTATAAGAAAAGGCTGAACAGCCGTCGCTGGAATATTTCCAAATTCGGTTTAAATACGAACTCTCGTTCTGCTCCGAGTCGTCAATAAAACTATACCTCGGAACAGGTTATAAATCTTGCCTTCCAGCTTACAGCTTAATCATCAAAAAATGCTGACAGCCGATGGTGATTTATGCAACTTTGAAATCTACGATCGTGTTAAATGAAAATACGGTTGGAGGTGCCATAGCCCCGACGACCGATACCAGCCGAATTTTACCGCATCAGATATATTCCGGGATGTCAGAATAATATGTCGTACGTAATAAATTAATATTAATAATACGTTTATAATTAAATAATACGAATAAAACATCTGTATGAAATGTAAATAATTAAAGAGAAGGAAAAGGATATTGAAAACAGAAATCCCGTTATTATCGGGATCGAAATTAATTTTATCTGATATATACGTTTCTCCGATAATCAAAAAGATGAAAAATAATATGCGAAACAATACATCAAATACATACATTTCCTTTTCTTTCACGCACGTGATTCGACTGCGTTTAAATTTTGCCTATTGATAATATCGAAGCTAACAACCGTAGTAATGGTTGTTTGATTTTAACGGCGTGTTGCGTAAAAAAAAAAAAAAAAAAAAAAAAACGAAAAAACAAACCATAAACGGATAGCGTTATCAACGAGCGACTACATTGGCGCTTTATAGATGTTGAATGGCATATTTACGGCACCATGGCGTCGTAAAAATGCTGGTAGAAGAAACTATGGAGTACGTGTCATCGCGAAACGGTGGATCTGTAAATTTGATAAGTGTTTCTCCCTCCCATCCCCCTTCACCCCAGCGCTCCCTTCCTCGCGAACGGAGAGGAGTTTGTCGTCGTATAAGTGATTCACAATAATGCGACGCTGTGGCGGAAGTCCGTCGTAAAAGCGGCGAGCTTGGCCAACTGACGGGTTCGGTCGTAGCGTTTCGTGTATGCTCTTAGACGGTATGCAGCATCCGGTCGTCGTCGCAGATTTCGCACGGGTTTCTTTTGTCGTCTTTTCGCGCTCGCACTTTACGACTCCCGCCTTGCGAGAGAGAGAGAGAGAGAGAGAGAGAGAGAGAGAGAGGGGGGAATCCCCGTTCCGGAGAGGATTATCCTCGCATTTACCGAGTTTTATCACATACCGCGGTTACAGATCGCACCGGTGTGTTCTCTCGCGCCTCCTGCAAGATGAATAACGCGCCATCGGGGAAACGATTATACGACCGAACTTCAAAGCTCCCGAGCCCGGGCCAGAATTATAGATGGCCCGAAAATTATGTCGGATATTTACGGTCGAATCGAACCGAGTGTAGTCAATTGCGTTTACGCTCTATAAAGGTACGATCGTAATGCCGGCGTGGCGTGTTTCTTGCCAGCGCTGGGAGTACATTGTCGCGGCATTGAATTAAGTAGGAAGATTAAAAGAGGACGGGAAGATAAAGGAAAAAGAATATAAAAGCGCGCAGTGGTAACGTCCTCCTTTGTCGGACAATGAGAGACTCCCGTCGCAAAATGGAGCACCGCGCACCGTGCTCTCGATAAATAGAATATTCACAGACGGATTTTAATGCGGCCGATTTGAGATAGCGCAAGAAAATTTTAGAATAGATCGGCTACCACCGAAGAGCCTATTGTCTGTTATTCGCGCGTGGCTAGAGACAACGGGGTTATTATCCTCAACGTTGTCGATTGCATAGAAGAATAACCGTGGTACTGGAATCGCCGTTCCGCTCTCGGCGATGATATTGACGTTAATTCCCTTTGACTGGACGCACTGGACCAACAATGTGGCGTCCGGGAGAGAGAGGGAGAGAGAGAGAGAGAGAGAGAAAGAGAGAGACAGAGACAGAGAGAGACAGAGCTGGCAATTCCATTTGCAGAATTTACTGAGTCAGCTCCGATTCTATTCGCGAAGAATATCGGCCGCGCCGCGCCGCATCGCGCCGTCCCGATTTCCATGGCAACGAAGTTGGTCCAGAATGGTATCGACTTTGATCTTAGGTCGGACGTTGTCGTACGACGGCGATCGTCATGTCGCGCGAGGCCAGGACCTCGGTCTCTACATTCACGGCTTGTGTCGATGCCATTAACTTCGATTGGCCGCGCGATCGACTCGCTTGGCTTTACATCCCGATCGACTTCCGGTCGCGCGCGACCGAGCACCGTGCACCTTCCTTTCGTCGGTGTTAAACGAGACAATATGCAGTTCACCGTGCAGTTTAGCGGCAGTTCAATTCAGCTACATCGTGCACGGCGCGGCGCGACGTCCAGTTTGCACAGAGATCTCTGATACGAAAAGTATATAACGGAAGCGTTATTCTCTACATAAGCGCGCATAAAAATGTGTTTTCAATTTTCGTATCGTCTTATCTCATATCGCGTGCGCCGCATTATCGTGGACATTAAGAATTTTTAAAATAGAACATGAGTTTTTTTTCGCTATATATTGATAACGTTTATGTATCAATTTGCGAGTAAATTATGAAGAGAATTGACATTTTTAGGTCAATTATAGATTATTCGTTTAATAAAACGACAGTTAACGGAGAAACGGAAAATGATCTGTAAAAATATTGTCCCGTTTAAACCTTCACGTAAAAATAATCAAACTTTATTCGATAAAACACGATGTCCGTAATAACACTTACCGGAAGGTATATATTAAAACAAAAGAAAAAAGGGGACTAAAATTAATGCAAAATTAACTGTTCAAATCACATTAATCAAACATAGATATAACTTATTCCGTATTCTTCAGAAAATTGTATTTTTTTAATCAATTTTACCGTATTTGTTCTTTAAAAATACAATCGTAAAAAGGACAGGAATGGTCTATTTCCGCAAAAGTCACTTCTAGCACAACCCGTTTTCGGACTTTCTTTCCATTTTAACCTTTTCTTGACCCGCTATGTGATACTATAAAAGGTGATGGTAAGAGAACACGATCGTAAAGGGGGAAAACTTTATATACTATATACGTATCATCGAGTCGAATTTTACCTATCTTAAAACGCACGTACTACTCGCTATCAATTAATTTCAGACGAACTAATAAGTAAAATGAGAACAAAGTTTGCCTTTCATTCCGATTGAACGTACCACTAAATGCGATAAATATCCGATCACGTCCTACAATGGTACGATCAAGCTGGTCACATCGGAAGTTTTCGCGATTATATTCATCGCATTGCAATCTAGTCTGCGATACAAGCCTCGAGGCCAATTCTTGTACGAAGTTGAACGTTTCATTCACGAAGCAATCGTACGGTATAGCCGCCGAAGATATTTTTAAGATACAATTCGCGATTTGATTATGCAGTGCAGTTTATCGTCGCTGCGATAAACGCGAGATGTGTCATATTCAGCATACGACCGAGGCTTGTAAAATCGCAGCAGGTTTGCAAATCGATAAAAGACCCCAAGACTTCGAATAATTCATGCGAATTATGTCAATGATAACGAGATGTTCAATTTCATATCCGAGAGGTGTCGGATATATTGTATAATTAAAAATCAAACTTTTTATTCTTCTTTTTCAAGCAAAGAATGGAAATTAGCTGCGATAGAAATCGTCCCTTTTTATATCCACGTAATAAATGGAAATCGTTAATTTTTCCTTTTGAAGGATGCTAAAATGTATGAGGACGCATTGTTCATGAGAGGCAGGTCTCGTAAACGTTTCGGAGCTCCGCATGAAATATACGTTCGTTACCATCGTAAACTGTATTTTACATCAGGGCGAAGCGCTCTGTAGAGTCGATTATTCCGTATCAAAGACGATCTGCATGCAGACTGATTACCCCGTGAAATCTTTTACCATCTCGAAGGAGAGTGGAACGCAGGAACTTAGAGAAGCGCAAGACCATTCTGTGTATCCCGGCCGTATTCTTATGGAAGATGAAAGAGTAGATTTAACCATTTGCGTGCCGTCGAGTATGAGAAATATGACCGGCGTTCTGAAACGGTCGCGCATATATCCGGTGGCTCGTATACGGCGTTTCCGCGTGGCGCCTCGCGGATTCCCGATGTACATCTGCAGTTTCAAGCTTTCGAGATAGTCGCTAGTCGAGAGAGCAATTTACGTCGAGGAATTATGAAACGTACGGGGCGCGGCTCGTAAAAGTAAAAGCGTCCGTCGTGGGATCCGACTGTCAATTGTAAAGATAAACACGGGGGCGAAACATGGCGGTAGGTCTCGATAATCTTAAGTGCCATCTCCTTTAATTCCGTGCTGTGAGCGCTCATTACGCGACAATCGTTCTCCATTTTCATAGCGAATCTTTCTGCGAGCGTGGCTCAATCATGTCGCGCGCGCGCGCGAACGTAGTGTATTATTGACGGAACAATTGCACGATTATTCGCGCACGGGATTCTGATTGATTAGCGTGATAAGCGAATTGAGATCGTATCTGCAATTAATTAGAGGATATCGTCGGTTATGTGCGATTCGCATTCAGTTATTGCGAGCTTATTGAAGGAATCGGATATTTCGTATTTTCTCTATTACGCTTCAAGCTTTTTCGCGACGTGTATTATGCACCGAAACAAAATGCATGCATGCATTCTACGCGCGAATAAATAAAACAATCTCTTTATGCAGAAAGATATCTATAACTTGATGTGTGTGCACGCATTTATATAATATGAATTTGTGAAAATTCACCAAATTTGGTGGTATTATCTCTTTCAATATTATATTCGATAAAATATTATTATTATATCTGTTACAAAAAATATATATTTTTGATTTCATTAATATTTAAATTACTTTACCGATAAGAGAAGCGATTTACAAACAAAACCGATACCGCGATCAAAGTCATTAATTAAATTTTGGCAATGGCATATGTTTGTTAAAAACTCTTCTTCTTTTTTCCAAATATACGCATAAGAATGTCTTTTGGTGTTCGTATGGACAACATTAGAAACAGGGAAACCATTGTATTGGGATCAGCTCCATTTAGATAATCCAAAGTTACGTCGATTCTCATCTCTGGAGTTGCGCGCTCGTTAAAAGTACGACGATCGCTTTCCGCTCTCCGTCCCCAAGGTGCACTTCCGGAACATTCGCAAATTCTGTTCGTATCACTTATATCGCGTGCTTCGAGCCAGCGGTGTATGGGTGTTGCAACGAGCGGTAGAAGGAAAAGAAAAAGCGAAGGCAAGATTTCGTAGAAATCTTTCGAACTTACACGCGAAATCGCACTCTCGCCTTTCCGTTTTTGTCGCTTTGATTTTTAAGGAACTTATGAGATTAGCTCGAAAGCGCAGAAGTACCTTACTGTTCGCAGATTATGCGAAATTTCTCTGTCTGCGTTTAAAACAATCCTCTTTAAAAAAAAAGAGAAAAAAAAATCAATATGATGCCAATCACGTATAGTTTGCATACTCACCTCTTCGCTTTTTTGCAGTGACTGAAAAACTTTTTTTTGCGAAACCATATATGTGCCAACATCAAAAAGACATGGAAAATATCCGTGTTCTTTTCCATTTTATTTCATTTGCAACCAATTTTTTCCTCTATTCATGATATTTTAACATATTTCGACGATTGCAATATTAAAATTAATTAATAAAAAAAAATATAAAAAAACATAACAAGCTATATATGCATGTGTATATATACATACATATATATATATATATATATATATATATATCAATTTAATTATATAAATACACGATGATGGATATTTGCACATGTATGCATATATAGCTTGTTATGTTTTTTTATACTTTTTTTTATTAATTAATTTTAATATTGCAATCGTCAAAATATGTCGTTAAAATATCAATATATATATATATATATATATATATATATATATATATATATATATATAATTATATAAAATATTCGTTTCTATATGGATGTGAATTTTTTCAATAATGAGATGATGACACGCTATATGTGAAAATCTGTACAGTCCCGCTGCGCCGTGACAAAGCGGCATTGAAAAAAATTCGACTTATTAGAGACTACTACCGAGGGTTGCAAATGCGCCGTCGTGGAAATAACAACTGCAGCAGTGCGTGCACACGGGGGTCGTAAAGCTCCGCCGTACGAGCATACGAGCCGGGAGGACAACGGAAAAGAGAACGAGAGAGAGAGAGAGAGAGAGAGAGAGAGAGAGAGAGAGAGAGAGAGAGAGAGAGAGAGAGAGAGAGAGAGAGAGAGACAGAGAAAAGGAACAGGTATATGCGCGCGCGAATACACGCCTCTGGAAATAATTAGAAGACGCCCTCTATAAATGGAACTCGTGAAATGTGGGCGATGCGGAGTTTCATTAACCTCGGCATCATGTTTCCCGCCCGGTTCGCGGCAACCGCGTCGGGGTGATTTTTCTTTTATTCTCACTCGCGTCCCAAACACACACATATACACACACGCGCGCGCGCACACACGTACGCGCGATCACTCCCTTTCGCGGTGGCGCCAATACTCGTCCGCTCAATTTCCGATACTGGAAAAAGCCCTCTTCAATCGTCCCCGTTATTTTTTTTGTCATCCCTCTCCCATCAGGTTGGTGAAGAGGGACTCGCGCAATTAGTTTTGCGACGCGCACGGCCCATCTCCATATGACGATCGACGATATGTGTGGGTCGGTAAATCTGATGGATCCCATCGTCCCTTCAGGCTTATTTTTGCAAGGACGTGTCTCATTCAACATGAATGCATATCAATGCATGTCAAAGCTACTTTTCTTGCCCCTTTGATTAAAACTTTTACGTATTCTCTTCTACGTTCCACGGATGAGTTAATCCCACAGTTCAGAGAGCTATTCAATGTCCATATCTTTGATTTTTTTTATTTTTGATTTAAAACGCGTCATCAAATATAAATCGCTAGAGCTGATCGGATTACTACTCTTTCCTATTCTTCGATAAATAGACGCTGTTTTAACATTTCCAAAAAATCAGATCGTCTGCCAGACCGCTATGTACAAAACGACGATATTTTATAACGTTTCAAGTATGATCTGTACGTCCCGGGAGGGAATGTTTCCATTATTAATTAGAATTCCCCGGATGTCTCGTGAAATATCATAAGCACTTACAATTTATCTTGGGAATGTCTTTCAGGGAAGCGGTACATTTATAGCGACACGGTATAATGACATCGCTGTTGGAAAGAGAATGATCACACCGCTGTTTTTAGTACACGAATATAACGAAAGGCAAGTGCGCGTAACGCTCGAAATAATTCTATTCGCCAGATTTTGTGTATAGTTTACGGTTCCCCGACTAAAAGATCGCGGAGATTTCGGTGCAGCCGTTTTAATGGGCGCGCATCGTGCACCAGTCTGTGGTCGTGACTTAGGCCGAGGTAGACGTAATTTTTCGTGGCTGTTAGCGTGACGATCTCATAAGAAGCGTCGCTACCTCGAGGCACGTTCTTGATAAAAATCATGCCGCGCCGTTCCACGTTGGACCGATTCTTTTTTTTCCTCAAAGTCTCGTTGTATCTCTTTTCTCCGTCCCCTCCCCCCTTTCCTTCTCCTCTCCGGAATGGCGACACGCCATTCAGAAGACAAACCCATTTTCTGTGCCACCCACGCCACCTTCTACGTGCGGAGATAATGCGCCCTCGACGTGGCCGGCACGTCTTACCATGCTATTCTCGCCGGGTCTCCTCCGTTACTCGCCGCATTCTCGCTCCCGGACTCTCCTCTACCTTCAGGCACCCACATTCAATTTGCTGGCGACGCGTATCGTAATGCCGGTTGGCGAAAGTCCGTCGAGATTTCCTCGTCAAATCGCCATTAGGCGTGACGTTAGCGCGTGGATAAGAGATGTGATAAGAGCGAGCGAGGCGATGAAAATAAATTAAATGATCGTCCGTTTCGCAAATTCGTCTGGATCAAACGAGCGGCTTGTGTGCGGTTCCAACATCATATATGTGGAGCGTTCACGTACGTACGAGGGTGAACGGGGCGGCCTGGCCTCTTACGTGATCGATCAATGCGATGAAGACGCGAACTCGCGAGGCGGAAAGCGCCTGCGTTTAGCTCAGTTTATAATCCTCTTTCCTCTTGGTAAAATCGCGCATAATTTTTCGCGCCGGGCGTCACCGCGAAAAAAGCAGCAAAATTACTCCAAATTCAGAAACGTTCGTGGAATCTCACATCTCAGTAATTTCATATAAAATATTTGTTTAAGAATTTAGAACTTTTTCTCTCAACAAACTCCCTCTCATAAAATGATAAATACTTCAACGTACCATTATTGCAGCAATTTGTAATTTTTAGTAAGATTTTCATTCGCGATTTTCATCCGCTATTTTCCGCCGAGCTTTAGCTCATCCCGATCGCTCTTGCTTTTAACACGATGCAAGATAAATATTTAAGATAAATATTTGGCTTGCATCAAATTACTATCACGGTGGTTTCGGAGCAAGGCAGTTAATGAGTTACGCTACGAATTTCGCTGGACACTGGCGTATGTGAGATTCGCTTGTTTAATGCATAAAATTGTTTGTTTCCGGACTCGATTGGGGTTTCATTACGCGAAACAATTTTCGAAATGGTGAGCGGACAATGCCCACGTATTCTAGAACCTTTAACCTACTATTGAAAAATCGCTCGTATCCGCGTCACGGAATGCGCGTTGCATCGAAACGATCGAAATAGCTCACGTAGCTCGCAGCCCGTTGAGCGAGAGACAATGCGCCGTCGATGGAAAATCGCGAGTCGATAAACGAACGCTCGAACGAACTTCCGCGCTCGTTCGAAATAATCGGCTTGTGGAACGCGAACGCGTGAAGGCGCTCACCGCCACGAAACGATCCCGATATAATCAATCAGACGCTGCGATATTGTTGCGACGGTTTGGTTTCTCCCTGACGACGACGACGATGATGATGATGATGCGGCGTACGTGATACATTGCGATCTACGTCGTGTCTGAGAATTGATGGCGATTAGGCGAGCAGTTGATTATTGAACCTCTTCAATTCGACATACGCATGCTCGAATATATCTACGAACATTATGCGTCCACGTAAGTGAAAGATGAGAAGACAAGGATGTGTCGCGCGTGATGGTTTTTTTTATTACGGAAAGAACAATTTTGCTGTAGAATATAAAATTTGATCAGACTTGAAAAATAATTTTGTTGAAGCATTGAAATTATTATGTAGAATATTTAAACTTGACACAAAATCTTTTTATATTCTAGCAACAAAGTTGAACACTTTATTTAATTGTTTTGATGATTCATTAAAATTATTTTTCACATCTACATCCAGCAAAACTGTCTTTTTCAGAATAAGAAATAAACACAACTTAAAAATTAAAATCAAATATATATGTGGACAAATTAAAAATTCATAAATAAACTATATACTTATTGCATGTAACTCTCCGCGGAAACAAAAATATTCGAATTATAGATAATTAATCAGGAAGTGTCACTTTCCACTTGCCTTAGAGTCAGACGCATTGTTTTTAGAGGGCTTTTGCATACGGACAACACGCCAATTGTTAAATAATCAAAGAGATGCAGCGTACAGGACTGCGGCACCACACCCAAGACCATCTCCGATGCGGATGCTGGATATTCTACAGCTGAGTCGGTCCGCACCCCCGTCTTCTTTCCCTCCCCCCCTCCCCCTCCTCGAGTTCCGGTGCGCAGCCGTTCGAGAGAAAACGCTGTGTAGACTCGGGAACGCAGCTGCTGTCGCTGTCGCTGGTGCAAAGGACGTTCCGCTCGTCGGAAATGTTCGTTATCACACCGTCGGTCGAGCCGCGCGGACACGCGTGGGAAGCGCGGCACGTGCAACGCGACGCTGAATGGCACCCTAAACGCGACGTCTCGCGCAACGGACACGGTAAATATCGCTTTTGGCGCGGGGGCGTTTATCGGATGTTACACGCGTTCTCTCGGTCGGAACATATTTCAGGCCTGTCAGGTCGAAAGCCCCGGTTTTATCCCGCTCGGCCCGGAGAGAGTACCCGGTTCGCTGTTGCTTTACTGTAGCAACCTGGAAACCGCGGCTAAGCCTAGGCGGGGATTAGACGAACGGGAGAACACGGGTGCCTTGGGAAATGGTCGTCCCCGAGCCGCCACAGGCTACTCCATAAACATTGGTTCCGGGATATCGGGAGACGTCGACGTTAATGGCGCGTCGCGCGTAATATGCATATGCATGGTTCCTGTAAGAAGTCGGGAGTTAGTCAAATGGCTGGTGGCTTTCTTGCGAAACTGCCGAAACTGCACGGTGCGTCGCCGTTACGATTACAATTAAAGTAATGAGGTTTCGCGAGAACGTTCCGCACTTAATAAAGCACAAATGACGTCTCACCGCGGTGATATAGCGTAACGTACGACACGTTTTAGTTTCTAAGCTCTCCCCATAAATGGACCTTATGCGCTCTGTGAAGCCCGTTTATAGCCACCTTTAAGCTCGGAATGACTATATTTCTTATTGTTAATCGCCCTTTAATACCGCACTAGCGACATATAACATTATTAAAGCAATTATATATGTATACACGGTTTACACCATTCCCTTCCATGTATATTGTTATTTATTTTTGTTGTAATTTATTTTTTTCAAATAAAATCAAAAAAGGATACTTATTGTTAAATGCTCTTTTTGGATCGTATACACACAGCGCAGCGGACAAATTTTTACACGGATTTTATTAAAACTGCAGACTCAGGTTCCAGAAGGATCAGGAGGTCTTTGCGCTCGGCCCGACACGCGCGTTGCATTCGGGAAAAACTCATTTCACCTTCGCAGAATCTAGAGTATGCGGATTTGGTGGCTGCATCCGCTACGTCGCGAGTGTCTCGGAGCTCCTAAGCCAGGACGGATTAGACAAACGAGCGTGAAGCTGGGAAGATGGTGGCCGGGGAATCGTGGCTTTTCGGAGGCAACCAGGCGCCTTCGTGCGCTCTTCGTTTGCTTTATATGTCGCTGGTTACGAAGCCCGTGCGAAATCTCCGCAGAGAGCGATATATCCGGTTGGCCTAACTGCCAAATTTCGTAGCGCCATTCGCATTCATTCATGGAGAAACGTAATCGGGTGCCGTTCCGAGCCGCCCGTTCAGAAACTCATTTCGCTTTATTCATGAGGAAGCAATCTTGATACGATGGGACACTCGAGGACGCAATGAATTCCGATGAATCGATAACGGGGATGAAAATTTCATGTATTGTCATGTCACGGTATTCCATATCGCATTAAACACGTTTGTCAATATTTGTATCGTCTTGAATAATCGAAAAATGCAATTTATAATGCTTATGGAGTGTTATTATAAATCAGAATGCGACAAGAAATATTTCTTTAATATGTAAAATTTGTACATCGATTATAAAAAATTATACGAGATATAATCTTTATAATAATTTTGTTGAACTAAGTTTATTATACGAGGAGCGTGGAGAACGATGCAGATTTGAATTTTAAATTTTAAAATGTACAATATATAATTCAAAAAATTAAAATCAAGATGTCACTCTTACAAACGAATACGTTCAATCGTAAACGATAAGGTCGCGTGGGTCGCTCGAACGGAGCCGCCTCGGCGAAGTTTTGGGCGGGTAAGGAGAAATGGTTTTTGCGTTCATTTGCAAGATCGATAACACGTCAGCGGCGGACGGAAGCGCGACTTGAAAGTTATCCGGTGGCGATGAAGAATAGTCGCCTTGCCGGACGACGGCATTTGTCATGGTCGTGAACCAACAGGTAGCCAGGACAGCGGTTATTTCTTCTTCACGGCGACGGAGTGGAGTGCTCGCGCCGGTGGAAACGGTTCGATTACATTGTGACCATTTGAATGGGTCGAGGCTTGATAGAGGCCGGGGAAGAGGCCGCCGCTTCGACGTTGTCAGAGGGAGTGTCGGACGAAAACCGGGGAGGACGATGCCGCGCGTCGTCGAACGTCGGACGGCGACCAACAGGTGCCACGATAATAGAATTTTTCTTTGTGTCGGCCGTATGGCGTACGCCTCTCGGAAATTTGACGGGAGTACTCGCGGTGGCTGAGCACCATGCGTCACGTACGTTCGCGGCATCGACGGGTGAAAAAACGCCGGTGACATACCGCCCTTTTTCCCTGCGATCGACGGACCTGGCTACGCGATGTCGATACGACGCCTCGCAACATCGATGTTACATACCGTTGAATGTTTCTTTTCAAAACAAGTTTTTTAAAACGCTGATTTTAGAATGGCCTTAACGATGCGGGAACTGCGCCTCGCGTACATCACATGGTTGACATTTCGCGTCGTCGCACGTGTGTTTTTACGGTCTGTAAAACCATTTCTTCGACGTGGCGGTTTCTTGCTCGCTACGTGAGTGCGCGATGAAACGGATGAGGAGAGAGAGAGAGAGAGAGAGAGAGAGAGAGAGAGAGAGAGAGAGAGAGAGAGAGAGAGAGAGAGAGAGAGAGAGAGAGAGAGAGGTGGGTAGAGGGGAAGAGGGGGAAAGAGAGAGAAAGAGAAAAACGTACATGATACGGGAAGTAATGGTGACACGATGACAAGCGTAACGCGTAATGTAATACGCTCGTGTAATTAGAGGTGCTTCAGCGCGGAAATACTCGAGCGGTTGCATTGTGCGCCGTTGCTTCAGGTTTGATCTTGACATTATTTGAAGGCGTAATTTAATAATAAACCGCCACGCGAAATAATGCACCGCTAAAAGAGCCGCAAATCCGTTTATTCATTTCGCCGCTACGTTTCCGCGATGTTTCCCCGTAAAATCGTCGGGAGAAATAGGCGAGCCCGGTATACATAAAGATACGCGAGATAGAAAAGAGGATTATATGTACCATTGTTTCACTTCTCCCGATGTTATTTCGTCGCGCGGAGTGTTTTAAACTTGACTCGGGGAAAAACGGGGATGTAACAATGATGCAAAATTATGGTCAGAACCCCGCGTTATGCAGATGGTCCATCGCCATTCTGCCTTCCCTAGCCTGCGATACCGCGCGATCGCATTTAGTACATATATGTATATATATATATATATCGACGCAAATTTCGTACCGTTGTGTATTAATAACGCCGCGAATTATTCTGTTGAAATAGTTTTAACCCCGCCGAGTATTGTACAGGTAACCAAATACAGGCAAACACGTCATCGCCAAACCTCATTTGGTTGTTTACCAACGTTTCAATAAAGTTGACTAGCATCAGTCCTATTATCTATTAGATAGCATGCGGGTTTGCAAGTGGGTAGCCATTGATCAATAATGCATACTGGCGTATGAATTTTCGTTAATTAACCTGCATTTCGCGTTTGTATGTTTTTCGGCCGCAAGTACTTCTGCATTTGCAATACAAATTCTGCAACATTTTCGAGATTTTGCAAATTTTACACTGTTACATAAAACCATTATCGCGTGCACATGAAATGCGTGCACATACAATTACTGAAAATAAAACTTTTACTGACTATTATTTTTTCATACCGAATTATTCATTCAAATTGTATCTCTTTTAAGAAATTAACGCTGGAAATATATATGTATAATAATTACAGTTTCCGAGTTGAAAATATGAAATCTCTGTTAATATTATTACTATTTTAATTTATTATACACTTTTGCGTTATTTTATATCTACAACAATGAAATTGAATTATGTGAAATTCACAGAAAACACTAATTTAAATTCATATTTTAACATGATATTAAGAGCTTACTAAATTTCTTGCTCTGATTTCATCGTGCGAGTTGAACAAACTAGCAATCGCAGATGCAGACTTTATCGTTTCAAAATTCACGCGTGCGTTTTTTCAAAATAAAATCGCGGATGCGCTTCAAAATCATTTATGAAGCATCGCGTCGATGAAAAAACTGTATTTGCAGGACAAAGGAGAGACGATGAAATTTTCGCTCAGATACCTGATTACTTTTTCCGTAGGAGGATTTTGTTCCCTCGTAAGCCCGCGCGCACAGCTTAATTATGAATCCCGTCAACGGGTTCTTCCTTTATTGTTTAAATAAAGCTAACGAAACGATACCGCCTTTGTCCGTGGCGTGCAAAAATTTCGAATCGTTAAAATTTCATCTGGTAGCGGGCGTATCCGTCAAGTATGACGTCGCCGTAATCCTTTATTTCGCCTCCACGTCGAAACCATTCGTTTTCCATTCGATACGTACTCCGCTAAACCCGCAATTTTTAGACCGACAGTTTCAGAGAGATCGATAGGTCCGACAACGATGTACTGCCGGTAACGGATAGACGCGCGACGTTTATATCGGAGGAAGACCGATAGAATTAATCCTGGCGAATTGAGATAAGACAATGATTTGCGGGTCGATAGACTCGTCGATTTGACAAAGCGACCAACAGGTGCGCCGACGCTGAATTCTCTCCATCGAAGTCGTCGAGCGAGCTATTTATTTTGCGGCCCCGGCTGTATTGTTTCGAGACACGACATTAATACGATACGGAATGAGGCGCGTGTTCCCATCGTCGGAGAGAGAGAGAAAGAGAGAGAGATCCCTGTCGTTTTCGTAGACGCGCATACAAATCGCATGAAAATACGACGTTAATGCAACCAACAGGTGCGATGACGACGACGATGACGACGACGACGACGACGACGATTCCTTTTCTCTGGATGCGCGCCGACAGAATTGGCACGATTGTATTATACCTGTCGGAATGGGATTTCGTTTGATGTGAATCGTAAAGACCTGGCGGCATCCGCGAACGGCAAGTTTGCGCTCATGCGAGCCGCCGACTAAACTAATATTCTCTCCATATAACACGAGAATTAATAACCTCAGCGCGCGACGGGTAAACACAGTAAAAATTAATGCGCTGCGTATGAGCCGCGTTAACGTAGAGTATATTTAATTCGCGTTCAATTAATTATTGTTCGATGTATTTCGCGCAGAGTACCGCTTTATCGTGTGATTATAATTGCCGTTAATAATACAAACTGTATCTTCATTGGATTAAATTCCGGCGATACTGCATCCCATTAAGTTGCCCAATAATTATAATTATGCTTCTATCGCTAAGTACATATTTTATATACATATCGAGTATGCTGGTTTATATTGGATACTTTCAGCTTTCAGTAGCGCGCATCGCAAATGATAGACTTGATGCACAGTTTGCATTACACCCATTACCCGTACGTTCATTACAGATTAAATATAAAGTGTAATCGAGCCCGAATGGATTTACCGTTTAAAATGCAGACGATGCTGTACTATCGCTATACTATCTAACGAAGCGTAAATCCCGCATGAGAGACTACTATACACGAGGAAATTAAATGGCGAGCTCCTTGTTCGATTGCGTTACATTATCCTAAGACGGGATATCCGGCAGGAGTATTAATAATTACGATGGATAAAACCTTTCCCGCGGTGCGGGAAGAGAAACCTCCCGGTATGGGGATAACTCATTAAAAAGTTTTTCTCTAAAGGTACTAATCCTTTTGGGGGAACTTGGGAGTCATCAAATTATCAGCCCCGAGTTCTGCGATTACGGCTGATGGTAAATGAGGAGATCATTTCGAAACTTTCGCCCTCGGAATGCTTTTGCTACTCTCACGTAGCTTCTCACCGCGTCTTTCCGCCGCGACACCCTGAGCCGTTATCGATCGTCGCGTTTAGCATGTTATTAACTCTCAAAGAAACATCGTGCAAAGTATTCGTACTTTTAAGAATCTGCCGATAGGATTTAGCATTGATGCTTATTAACCGAGAAAAAGAGGCAGGCAGGCACATACGCTTTATATCGCCCTTTATTAAATTTATCGTAATTAAGACTTTACTTCTTCAAATTTCACATTTTACCATGGCAGTATTTAATTACAAGTTTGTTCTTAGCATATAATTAAAATTTATTTGAATTTTATTATATATATATACTTGATGTATTCAAATCTAAGTGAAATTGTTAATATTTATTTAATAATATGTAATCGACTGTAATTGTAATCGACTTTTCTTACTTCAAGAGGATGTAGTTCTATTATTGATATTACATTTCTATAGTAATATTTCTATTTCCTGTACATCCTTGTTTGAAATTTGACGTCAGCACGGTTGACAGATGTTCCCCATTGAATTAAAGTTATTGATATTTACTTATAGCGAGTCACGCCGGGAGTAGTCCTCCATCGTTATTTCGCTTCCCTCCATCGAGGGAGGATATAATTCGCTCAGCGGACACATCCGTCGTTTGAAAATGTCATCTATAAATATTCCGTGTGTATTTCGTGTGTATCGTGTGTGCGTGCGCGTGCCTGCAGTAAAATATTCTTCACGCGAGAACCAACGCCGCGCCCGCACGGACCAGTCTTTACAAGAAAAGTTTCACGAAAGACGGAGTTAATTAAAACTTCCGTTCTCGGGACGAGGGTCAAACTTTAAGGTGGGATAATTAATTTATATGTGTAACGTGCCGCTGACATTGCGCTGATATTCATTAGCGTATAGCGGCGCGACGACACCGGCCGCTGATGGTTTCCTCGCGCCTGTGACACACGCGCGATTTACGAGGAGTCGTGTCAGGCGCCCGGTGCCGTGTTCTTGCACGGTCGTAAATTTATTTCGCGTCTTCTTTCCGGACCCGAGACCCCGGTCCGACGTCGGGAATCATCGCTCTCGAAAATGTATCGGGTAACGTCGCCTCACGCCCCTCGCGCCCGTCGTCTTCGCACTCGGCGGTGAATCCCTCGAATTATTCTATCATAAGACAGCATACCGGCGATACCAGCTGTACATAGCCGTGAAGGCTGCTCGCGTGCAGACGCTATATTCGAAATACGATCGTAAGAGTGGAGGCAGCGTGGAGGCAGCGTCAGAGGTTGGTCGATATCTCTCTCGCGTACAGTCCACACAGGAAGCCAGGTCAGGATGTGTACCATCTCTCAGTTCGCGCAAGTGAAAATTTTTCTCGTCTCGTCTCCTTTTACACTTTCGCAACCTGTCCATCATATCTCGCACTTTCAGCTTATCTCGCACATCCTCTCACGCAATGATCATCATAATGTTGCACTTTATTCACGTCTTGGCGTTACGAAAGAATAATAAGAGATATGTAGTAAAAATTAGTATGAGAAAATTTGACTGATTAACGAAAGTAACGTAATGCGTTTTCTCTTGTATTTGTAAAATGCTCGTGTGCCTCTTCGCTTCATTTTTAACGTTTCTCTATTCGCGTTATAAGCCTTGTATTCTCTTATTACTTATGTACTTTAATCGCGGAATAACCACCGCGCCTTTCTCATTCAATTTCTTCAGACATTCGAAAACGACTGTTATTCGAGCGAGTACATTATCGTTGTGTGTTCTATGCACTCGGATATTCTCCCGAAATTTTCGATAAAAGCCGCTCCAGGAGCTACGTCGGAACGAATCATCTGTGAGTATCGAGCAACGAGATTAAGTCTGACGCCCACTTTCCGATGTTGTCTCATATAATGGGATCGTCTTGGGGACGAGATTACCTCCAACGTTAATCAGATTACGATCCGCGCCTTAGTACCTAACGTTTAGCTTAGCAAGTTGTGTTTATATCCATTTTAGTTTACGGCGAGCATTAAAAATCATTCGCTCGGACACTCGGTGAATGCGCTTTACAGTGGTATTAAAGCGAACGTAAGTAAATTATCGTTATCCATAGAAATAACATACCGGGAAAATCCGGATTAAGTGGAAACAGCACTTAATGGCTCAGTCAGTGAGTCCCGTACGCCATTGCTTTCTGCCGCCGGTCCGGCTTTTAGAGTTGGTTCTCTTTAAATTAAACTCGACATTCGCGTTATTTCTCCTATTTACGTTTCATCGTGAGTTACACCACGGTGTACATCATCGCACGTTAACACGTCTCCTGCGGCCCTTTAAGGCACAAGGCAATGGTGTAGTACCGATAACGATGTCGTTGATTACAACGATATCAAGCGCTTTGATCGGACATACGAACTAAGTATCGAAGTAATTAAAGACGTACAACGCGGACGCTGGAGTAGTTGAAGACGTATAACGTGTACCCCTCTTCCCTCCCCCCCCCCCCCTCCCCGCCGCCATCGCGGCAGCGAGAAGACATGCAAGGTATTTTCGAGCACGTACTGTAATTTCACACCGCGCCGCCGCCACATCGCGGATATAACGCGATACACACACCGCGCTGTAATATTATTTTATGTATTATTACATTAGGGAACATTTGCGATATAATAACAAACTTTACGATTGCAGTACCCTCCTGCCCTTCCGCCGCAAACCGATGTAGCGTTGTCGTCGTGTTGCGTTGCATTACGTAAAATCACGTTACACATTCCCATTAGATCGTGTAATATCGTGCGCCGCCACTTATGTATATCGAAGCGCCGGTACGTACGAACGTACATATCTACAAATGACGAGCGATGCCTGATAAAGTCGTATTAGAGGCGGGCCGCTTCGTCGGTGCTTTTCCGCGCGGTATCGACGTGCGCGCGCGCGCGCGCGCGCGCGCGGCACCTTATCAGGTCGCACGGTATCGAGGTCACAATGGTGTATGTACGGGCACGCGAAGAACGCCGACTTTTGCGGACGATTGTATCTCGCCTCTAGTTGGAGTTTGAAGTGGCCCGGCTGGATATTAGATAGCGGGCCCTTGATGTAAAAAGCGCGCCCTTCCTTCCCCTCCGACGACAATGTCGGCATACGTCGCGCACATGAGCACCGCTATTTCACGAAGCGGCAGGTGCTAAAACGTCTCGCGGAGGATGGGTACGGAATCAGAGGGGGGTCGGGTGTGCATCCTCGCGACCTCTCCTTATCATGCGCGCTCGCATAAAAAATACCGAGTCGGGGAGAAAAAAAAATAAGAGAGGAATGTGTCTCTATTATTAGAAACCCGACCCACTGGGGTCTCTTAATCCAATTTCCTATTCCGCAGAGAGACGAGGGAAGCGTACCTCATGCGAAAGAATGCATTCTACGTCGCGCGCTTGTATTGGCATTTGTACAAATACAAGAGACCTCTCTTTCTTTCTCTCTCTCTCTCTCTCTCTCTCTCTCTCTCTCTCTCTCTCTCTCTCTCTCTCTCTCTCGCGTATTCGCGAGATGCAGCATCGAAAATTGAACTGAAATTAATCGATTCGGATTATTACACATGTCCTGGAATTAGTTCTCTCGAGAAGCATTGTGCGATGGTATGCGGATGGATGGATAGATTCATCTATTATGAATCGAGTTGAATTTCGCAAACGCTACGGGATGCGTAGAAATTACTTGAAATAGATAGATAGTCAGAACTTGACAATGAACGATATAACGGCAGATAGTGGAGCACGTCGGAATTACATACTAGAAGCATAAATACGCTGTAATAACGTAATTACATAATTAGAGACGGAGACATCGCGAGACTAGAAACTTTTCCTAGAATTCTTTCCTCCTGTTATCTCACGGTTATAATTTATAAACGATCCGACGCGTGTTTTAACGGGCTGAATAATTAATGGCCCCTTTTCTAGAAAGCGTTAACGGCATCGGAGAGTTTAAACTCCAATTAATATTTTAAAATTAACGCACGCGTCAAAAGTGATATTCTCACTCGTTAAAAATAAATTTAAGTATCCGGTAATATAATTTACTCGTGAGCGTTCCTCATTCAAGTTATTATCTAAAGTTGCACGTCTACGCTCTAGGTACGTTTACGGTCTCGTCAGCGAGGTATAGTGTTTTAGCGAATAAGGCAAGGGGCAGAGGGTCGGCGGCGCTCGGGTACAAGTGCATCGTGCTCGACGTTCGCGGAGCGGAAACCAAGATGCGCCGGTGTAATGTATGGCCGCCCCGGCAAATGCATAGTTCCACGGCTGTCGGGGTCAAGCGGTATTCTAGCGGCGATGGCCTAGGAACTTCGTGCGTGAGGTACGAGCAGACACGATTTCCAGTCAAACGTACGCCCGGTATACGGTAGTATGGAACACATCGATAAAGGGAGAGACCGTGGCAAAGGCCGCGCTAGCCGGGTCTCCGATCTCGCTCATGGCTATCACGGCATCACGCCATAGAGCGGATTAGATGACCCCCTTTGCCGCGTTAATTGCGCGATATATATTTGCCACGCGATACGCCTTGCTCATTAACGAATTCCCCCGTTTGGACGATCGAACAATTACGCTTAGCTTACGGGATACATCGATTACTAGATGCGACTAGTCGACGAAGTCGATCATTGTTACGGCGCTGCGGATGCTGCGCTTACGCGTCGTACCTGTCGGAAATATCTATCGCAATTACGACTACGCTCGCTACGGGGGACTTAATATCGAACATTAAGCGTATCCTTTGCACACGTCCAAATCCTTTCGCCGTTTAACGTGAGTCATAGCGGGCTCGCGTTGCATTTCGCTACATTTACTACGCCCCTCTCTTCCTCCCTCCTCCTCCCTCCCTGTCGCCCTCTCGCTCTCTCTTAACGTACAGCGATACGGTTGCATGTTAGAAAGTAGTCCTCTCGAGCGGGTAGAGTGTACGTTACGAGCGGAGGGCTTAATTGCATAATTGCATGTCTGAAATTGTGTGGGTGTATAATCCGCGTGGCGCGCGTGCTTAGCGAGTCGACTCGAAAATATACTGAAACGGCGATGGGCGTATACAGGCCGTTACATAGATCGCGTCATTAGTACGTACAAATGGCTCATTTATCCGCGCTCTTGTAGATAAAGATCCCGATTTTCCCAATCTCTCCCGATCTTTTTCTCTCTCTTTCCTCTCCATCCCCTCCCCGACTCCTCCCTCGTTCGAAATTCTTAACATCATACGACATGCCATGGCGTCGATATTGTGTCGATGGCGGACAGTTTACGAACCTATTGCGTGATTGAATAGCCACTTTAAAGTTACAGCTCACAACACGAAAACGGGAGAAAGTTGCGGAAGAAAGTTTTCCCATCGTCTTCGGAATTTTTTTGGTGCAATGACTGTAAAGAAGTGACGCCTAAAGAACGCCTTCGGCGTGCTCGAGCTCGAACTTTTTGAATATTCCCGAGTTGAGCCGAGAGAGGATGTGCAAAAATCTCCTAGGGAAAATAATGTGGACGTAATATTAACGATAACAGAACACGTTGCAGATTTTGCATATCTACGTGCGCTTTCCAATTAAGTCATAGGCAGCGATGCGAATCTATTCGCGTGGAAATTAATTAGTGACTGAGGGATTATTAAATGTATGGAAAAGACGTATGAATTTGCGCTTTTTGCGAGAACGGTAATGGTTCTATAAATCTTTCGCGGTTTTAATTTCATTTGTACTTGATTACAGAATAGATGTATGAAACATACGGGCTTAACTGAAGCAACATGCATTCCCTAGAATTTATGTATCGTAATTAATATTGCCTCTTATTCGAATTCTCGCGCAGCTGCGTCGCTTTCACGTCGCATGAATCGTAATTATTATCCGTGTATTCATCGCAGAAACGTGGAGCGATTTTTTTTTTATTACAGGAATACGTTCTTGAAGTACTTGTGCCCATCGAGTTAGCATGAGAAGGAAGCGTCTCTTCTTTCCTCCCGTTGCATTTCAAACGTTACGTCATGTCCATCGACAGCGACGTAATTGAATTGGGGAACGTAATCGCGATGGCGGTGACAACGTGAAAGAGATTTTCCGCTTTTGAGCATGGGACCGTGTGAGAACCGCGATTTTCGCGAGTTCGCCGCGCGACGTGAACGGATCTTCCTGTTTGATCATCTCGAAAGTCATCAATTTTCTTGTTTACACGAGTTTTCCATCATCCTTTTCATTTTCCCGTCAACGTCACCCGATGAATTCAGTTCGCACACGTCCCGGTGCATGTCGAAGCGAAAGGATTCACAGTCGATAGACAGCACACGGCAATTTATCGAAACCCATTAAACTACCTTTACGACACTTTGCAATGCACTCTGCCACTGCGAGTGCAAATATCGTCTGTCATACGTCATTACACACGAAAGGCACTAGGGTGTTTCCCAATATTTTTTTTTTTTTACAGTCATCAGACGTTCCAAGATTAATTAAATGTACCGGTTAAATAAATATGAAGATTTGCAAGAGAAAAAATATAATTATGATCACATAATCCAGTTAATAATTTATACAATTGTAGAATTAATTTAAATATTCCCAAATGTAAATGATAATTGAAAAGCATTGCAAAAGTAATTTATTAGTAAATAAAAAAATCGAAATATCGTGAAAATAATAATCGTGATAAATATCGAAAGAGACAAGATAAAATACTAGTGAAACACATTACAAAAAGGAATATGTAATCTGAACAATGAAATTGATATCGGCGGTTGCATTTTCCTCATGCAAGTATAAACAGATTCGAGCTCGAATGACCATTATCGGATTTATTCGTCTCAGTGGAAATGCAAGGGCGCTATTTAAAAATTACAAGCGAATAAATGAGAATGTGATACGGGCATCGCTCTACAAAATGCGACATGATGTCTGCGCGACAATTCATGGCACGTTTTAAACGGCCTCGCGATTTTTTATAAGCGTTAAATTGCCACTCGCGACACTGCGCTCTAGTTGTCCATCGACGTAAATCCCACGCGCGGCATACATGCATTATTTATCAACTGTGCACGCTAGCCAGATCGTAGCTGCGGACGTTTCATATTTGGCAACATCGTTCTAGGGCTTTAAGCTTATGGTTTATGGAAGCCCTTATAATGAGACCCTCCGCCCCAGATAATAATAACTTAATACCTCGTCGCGTAGTTCTAAGGATTGAGGGATGGACGACACGAAAAGGTGAGCAGGGAGTCTCGCAAGTCTCTACCTGCCCTTTTTAAAATTACGCGTGTTTTGTTTGTATACATATGTATCCCATTACCGAATGACAAAACTTTATAATTTTGCCAGAGGGCGATTCACGTGCCGTGAAATTAATTCTCCAGAGGATTCTTAAATTCTCTCTTCTCTTAAATTTTCTCTTTCTCCACGTTGGATTGCGGCGAACGATTTACACAGCCCTTTATCTGTACGATAAAGCGTTTGCGCATGAGACCCATTTTCACGTGGCAAAGCGTGGCTATAAAGCGCGTGTTTTTAACGCCACGCGAGACTTCTGTCTCAGTATACTGGCGCAGTATACTTTTGATTTCCGGGAATGTTCAGTCCAAATCAGATAAGTAAAATTAATTACGTTCCAAGTAACACAGTTCGTTACACATATTTGTATTCATACAAGTTACAGACAAACGTAACTTGAACGTACTTAAACGTAAAGCTATAACGTGCCTATCATTATTACTGAAGAGAAGCCGCATCAATCTCTGCGTAAAACAAATTGCCTCCATCATCATACCGCGATATTGCATTAATTTCACCAACGAGAACATAACACAATAAGATACGGGATATAAACTCGTGAGAAGACCCACAGCTTGAAATATTCCCATGCGGCATACACTAACCGTAATAATATCTGTAATCAACGAGAGTATAATTACCTATTATTACGTTATTAATCCCATTGGTCATCTAAGGCATCGTCAATGATCAAACGGATCCTCGATGATTATTAGGAGCTCTAGAAATTCCAACGGTTATTAAACACATCAGTATTATCATCGGCGACATATTATGCCTAAGAGATTAAGGGTAGCCAGAACGAGTACAGGCAGCTGGCCATGGTATTTCCATCCGCAAATCGCGAACGGAAACACCTAACCAGTTAGATAGACGCTCGGTCAAAATGGAAGATCTGATAGAAAATCTGTCTGACCAGAGCGACGCTTCCATTCCGGGGATGCTTCGCGGGGAGATGAGACTTTCGAGGGCAAATAAACGAGGGCTAGGTGTAATCTGCGAGTGAATCGCGCGCCGTGAATCGTGTGTCTAGTCTCTAGCAGCGTACGGCGAAAAACTTTTCGGAGCCGTGCCACGGCTGTGGGGCCCCTGCGGCCATGCGCCGGCTATCGATCCGGTCCCCCTCCGTCCGTCCCCGCTTCCGCGCGATAGCCGCACGAACAAGAGCGCCGGGGTATTTTGTTTCGCAAAACGCCTGGTAAAACGAGCGCCGAGGAGAAACCGATGGGACGACGGAGCCGGGAAGAAGGTGAACGATCGGATCGATTTTGTTATATTCCGCGTGGAAAAAAATCCTTTCTCTCTCTCTCTCTCTCTCTCTCTCTCTCTCTCTCTCTCTCTCTCTCCCTCTCGAGCATATTAAAATAGTATAAAATCGAAGGAAGATAATAAAATGAGAATGATATTGCGGACATAATAAAATGAAAAAGACATTATGGACAATCTCTTATATCATTTGTAAATGTAAATTAATGAATAAAAGATGTGTAGAATTAATAATAAAAGAAGAATAATCAATATGCAGCAAGGTAAATTAATAAATAAGCAAATCTGCAATGAAAAATAGTACGTAAAATTGCGAGCGTGATGACAATAAAATTTTGCACGCGAGCTCGCATAGCTATATACGAGATCAATAAGTAGATAGAGAAAAAAAGAAGAGAATGAGAATATTTTCATCCCTTCAGTGTAGTAACTAGGCGAAAAGTGTGTCCAAGAAGGCTATTGTCAGCCGCGCTTAACATCAGAAGCAATTTAGAAGGAAAATGAGAGGGCGTGCACAAAACCGGGCACCCTTACTTCGTTGAGAACGCGATAAAGAAAAAAGGAAGAAAGAAAGGGCGGGGGTCGAGGCGGAAGGGACGCGCTACCGGAATTGCAACTGCCGTGCGACCCTTCCGATGATCGAGTATCCGGCGACCTGACCATCCCTCCCCAACCCCGACGCGGTCTCTCTCTCTCTCTCTCTCTCTCTCTCTCTCTCTCTCTCTCTCTCTCTCTCTCTCGTTTTCTTTTTCATCCGTAGACCGGGCAAAACGAGCTCATCTTATGCCGGACACGAAACTCGCCGAGTCGTGTAATGGCGGACATGCGAGGTGCGAGAACAATGCGCGGATTTTTGGCAGCAAGAGAAATTACGAGGCGCGACCTCGCCACATTCTCGCCTCGGCCAACTCTTGGGTCATCCATCCGGCCAGATCATCATTCGGCACGTGTCTAACGCGCGTGTTACGTGCCGATGTCGCAGGATAGCGATCGCAAATGGAACGGGGTCGCGCATACGCCTTCGCTTATGTCACGTAGTCCGATAAACTGGAGAGTACGCTACGAAGTAATTTAACCTCCGACTATTATGCGGTCGCAATTTGAAAGAGACGTAACTACTTCGTCATGAGGTCAGTTTGCTGTCGATCGTAAATGCCGTCACATTCCGTGTGGAAAGTATGATTGCACGAAAGATTATAGAATAATTATAAAACTAACAATGTGGGAAGACGCATACGTAGCGTATTTCACTCTAATAATTTTTATTTTTCTGCGTCAACTGTTTCGTTCGCAATTATAGAAAATAGATTTGCGTTTTAGTGTCTCGCGTTTTAAATTTAAATGCGGATATATTTTTGCGCAAACACTTTTGTCTCTGTTCTTTCAGTTCTTTTGATACTTTGTTGGGACATATGAACGTGTTGTAATTTTGAAATTTTTGTCAAAAATTTTCAATAAAAGACTCAAACAATTCGATACCTTCTAAAAATTCGCAGACGGATTTAGTTACTCCGTTGATATAAAAAAGATACCTCATACATATTCAAAAGTTGATGAATTCGCGGAGAATGTCATGATAAAAAAGTCGTTTATTCGACTTGATGTGAGATCAAAGAGAGTATAGATGGAGAGTAAATCTGTGGCATTTAACGCTAAAGGCTAAAGATTTGCTGCAAGTGATGTTTCTCCGTAAAGGTTCTACAGAAATCAATCACGCTCTTGATAGAATCCGTGATTGGATCTAATTCCGAGAGATCACTACTACACGTAAGGAGACAATCGTTCAAGTTCAACTCGTACACAAGACTAATTCACTTCTATTGCCGCATCACTGACAATGAATAAGACGGTAAATAAAAAGAAAACAAAGATACGCCGTGATTCGATTTAATTTAAAAAAACAATATTATTTACATAAGTGCAGTTTGTTTCAAAGATTTATATGTATACGTATGTTACATTGTATTTTGAGGCAGCTATGGCAGTGGTCACACGATTACGAAAACACGCATGGTATCCTTTCGCTCGATGAACTTTGATCGGGCTTGTGGCATGCAGAATTTAAATTTATGGGAACATGCCGACGCAACGCTGCGGGACGCGATTAACGTCCAGTCTCATTAAAAATATTGCGCGTTCTTCACCCGATGAGTTTACACTGTATCTTAGAACGAACTGAAACGCTTCGGGCGATCGTCCGTGCGTCGGATGCAAATTTTCAATTACGACTTGCCAGGACCGACTATTACCCTCGGTGCTCTACCGTGAAATTAGAAAAGAACGGCTCTTCGTGTGCATGAATGCCGCATTATAAGAGCGATCGAGAGAGAGAGAGAGAGAGAGAGAGAGAGAGAGAGAGGGGGGAGAGAGGGGGGGATAGAGATAGCATCCATTATATCCTCATCCCCCGAATTCTAACAAAATAGATGTGTGTATATTCGTGTCACTTAGGGTGAAGAGAATATCCCGTGACGTTTATTCGGATGACGGAACGAGCGTCGTCGCGAGACACTCGACATCGTAAATACGATCCCACATTTGAGTCCGCAAATGTTTTTCTTTTTCCATCTGTCCCACCGAAAAACACATTTCGCAGTGACGGAATTCAATAATCGGATTTTCAATAAAAAAATATATGTATATGTCACGTTCCGTAAATGGCATTGTACGTAAACATGAGCTTCACCCCGTTTCGTGAGATTCTTTACATTTTTTTTTTCCGAGAGGATTACGATCTGCATAGGCGTCATTTAAGTACGCGATATATCATTCTCGTGCTGCCAGCCGGCATACACTGAATCATTCGCCAGGCTCGATAAATTGTTTCCTCCTACGGTTTCCCTTGAGGAATGTTTTAGAAAAACCCTCGTGGAACTCCTTTTCCCTGCCAAACGACGGCGTTACATACTCTTTACGTCAAAACCGGCCGATCTCTTCTTACGTTCTAACGGAATGGCTCATAAAAATCCTATTAAACGATAAATTAAAATTTTATTTCAGAAGTCTCGATAGGCTCTCGAACGTAATACAAGCTGCCGTATAAATGTCACAAAAATACTGATCGCAATCCACACGATTGTTTTTTTAATTGAATAAAAATAATCTTGTGTCGAGTAATCGTAAATGTAATATATAAATCATTAATATAATATATAAATTGTTTTACATCGGTGCATGGACAAAAACGTTTAAAATATAAATTTTTTCGGAATTTGATTTTTTAGATAATATTGTCAGGAAAAATTGTAAGAATCATATCAGCCCATCAGAACGTTTTATAACAGACCCAATTTGCTATTCATGCAATAAAAAATATTTTTAAACTGTCTTTTTTATACATTTATATGTATTTTTATGAAATAATATAAATGTTATATTTTATTATTTTTCCTTTTATTTTTATTATTTTTCAAGATAAATTCTTTACAATTGACCTCATTTTCAGGTGTCCAAAGCATAATCTTTAATAATTTTAATGAAGGAAAAAACTAGCAAACTAGAAAAAAAAATAATATTTTCTTAAACGAATTATCTCATAAACGAATCGAATATATGCATTACATTTCGCATAATCAAATCTGCCGAAATGTACCTCTACTGTAACTTTTTAAGAATGATTCGGATTCGCCACGTAAAGGCTACGAATTTCTGCATGCTATCTCTATAAATCGAGCTTTATCTCTTTTCCTTTGCCTAAACAATAAGAATGAATGATTATCTGATCCGCGTATACTATATTACTATATTACATACTATATTATATACACATGCATACATGGTCTTGTTTACATATATATATATATATATATATATATATATATATATATATATATATATTCGCCTCTCGAAAGTTCTCCTGAAAATGCCAATCGCTTCATGATATTTGGCTTTTGCGCTTCATAATACCGCCGAGCATTCCATTCATTCTTTTCCACGATCTTCGACGTACGAAACGGCAACGTATTCCAATGGAGCCTTCAACCGAAATCCAAGATCAGATTCGCGACACGCGCCGTCTACCCCTATTTTGATTCAAGACGTACCAGCGTGTTTCGCTCCAAGGCGTTCTTGAAGCGGCGATTGACTGCAGATATTCATCTTTCCGCTTTCTCTTCTCTCCGCCCGTTATGCTCCTTATCCTTGCCCGGTGCACGTTTCTTGGGTACGAAGCCCCCGTTGTAAAATCCGAGCGAGGTCGTGCGATTTTTCCGAAGAGGGATTCGTCCGAGCTGATGATCCCCGAAAGCAGATAAAATCAGCGGAGGTATATACACATAGGTGTACATATCGAGAAAGAGAGGTGCGCCTCCGGGAGAACAGTAAAGAAGAGTAAATTAGATTTGACGATCTCCTGGGTACAACAAATCTGTTCTAGATCTTTGATACGGGTTACTTAAACCGTTATATCCCTGAAGAATCAAAAGACTTAGTTGTGTGATATATTGAATTTCAGTGTTTCCTTTAAATAAAAATATGCCTCTCGATCCTTTAAATCAGATTTTCTACTTTCCTTTTGTCCTGTCATGAAAATGAATTTTATCATATGCCAAATTTAAATGTAATTTTACACTTGCGAATTTTAATTGCAATGAATAATCGTAACAACAACGAAAGCAATTTCATTAATTTCATTAATTTGTAAAATCAATTTACAATAATAATTTAATTTTATTATTGGTGCCATTTGAATATTAAAAATCATATAACAATAACATTGATTAAATTAAAAAAAGAATCTGTTCCAAATGTATCAGCTTTTCCTATAATGTGTATATTTATCGCAAATACATTCATTTCCAAATGCATCTTGCTCTTATAACTGGACAAGATGACAAATGTCACTTCCCACAGCGGTTTGTCGATAGTTCGACGAGAGTTCTACCCGCAGTTGCAGATGTGTTCATTACAGTTCACGTCCGACAGTAATGTGCAAAATCCCACCGTTCGCGAAAAAATCTACACCACGCATTCTTTCGTGGACATTCGGCCAGCTTCTCGTGCACAATAAAAGAATTTGTATATACGTGGAATTTGTATTAAAATTCTTTCATCACATCTTTATTTCTTCTTTAATAGCATAGAATATTACACTCTACGATGTAACAAAGTTGTATGATACCACTATTTTGTATAGAATGAATTTAGGAAATTGCCTGTTTCTTTTCTTTCATCAAAAATCTATCAGAGATTTCTTGACGATATGACTATACTTAAAACAGTTCTACTTTGTATATATTTAACAAATATACTTATATAACTCAAATTATTAAATCATTAAATACTGAGATTTTACATTCTTATCACAAAGTAATTAGATTTTTATTATAAATGCGATTAATCGTTTCATCAAAAATATATCCTTAAAATTTACTAAGACACTCAATTAAAGATTAAGTCTGAGGTAAAAGCAAATCTAAAATTCACGTACAGAATAATATTGATAATTCATGCGAGTTAAATATTTGATTAGCCTGAATGTGAAATCTTACACTACGCTATCAAAAGTTTGGTATGAGCGTGATAAGAAGATTTACTTAACGCCATCTTCCTTGCTCTCAACATGGAGACCGTACAAACTTCAAAAACTTTGTGTTATCTATAACATCCGGAAGAGATGATTTAAATTGAATAAGTACGCGCGATACTTCATATGGAGAGTATGAGCACGGAGTCGAGAAATTCATCTGTTCATTCGGCTGTTTGTTCGGACAGGTTGTCCCAAACTAGAAAAATTGATAACGCAAATGATTTCTTCTCGAGTAATTTAAACCTCAACTGGGACGATTTTGTTTGAAGGTAGGATCTTGTTTAACAGGTGACGCGACATACACCGTAAGAGGTACTTCTTTCTCTGTCGCAGCTTTAACGTTAAGTTGGATTAATGTTACATGGGAGCGAACTGGGAAACATGATTCCAAACCAAGCGCACGAGCTTAACGCATTAAACGACGGAACTTTTCTTTTCTTTCTCGTAAGGCAAGTCGTTGAGATTTCACAAAGTTCATCTCACCTTCTTTCGCGCGAGAGATTTCTGTTTGATCGCTGATTCTCTTTCGTTATCATTATTCTAGCCGTTTTATTAATCAAGCCGCTGCGTTCGGCCCGTATTCAAGCAGAAATTAATTCGTAGCTCGTACAACTTTCTGTCGTTGTGCAAATATTGGCGTAAACTTGTTTCTAACAAAAAAAAAAAGGATAATCAGCAGATTTTTCAAAAGTCATAAAAAAAAGTATTAATTATTTTTATTTATTATTAATAATAAATTAAATAAATTAAAAGTATAATTAATTATTTGTAATCATTATTAATAATAAAAAAAAATCAAGCGATTAAGAATAACATCCGAGTTTTTAATTCGAACAGCTTCGCCTTTACCCAATTTGTATGAACCTCCCTTATTAAAACTGCGTCTTACAGTCATTCTGAGAATATCGTTTCATAATACTAAATATTCCATCGCGGCGATATTCTAAGATCGCAGTCACAACAGCATCGCGAGATCCAATCTGAGAAATGCTACTTGCATCGCCATGGAATATTCGACCGGGTTTGTCGACGTCCAATCTTCAAACAATGCCGTCGGTGCTTTTCATTTCCTCCGTCTCTAAAGTGCCCTTTTTGCAGGCAGTTTCTTCGAGCATTGTTTGATCGCTTATTCTCTTTGGCCGTTATTATCCTTCCGCCGTGATATATAATGCAACCGTTGCTTCAAGTACGTGTATCGCGGACGCGTCCGCGCGGACCCGCCGTGTCCGATGTAATCCCATTTTTCCGAAACTAGGTCACCGAAGCTCGAAGATCCGGCGCAATTTTTTCGTGCCGATATCACGATACGTTGTTTAATTTCTTTGTCCTCGTATGACTCGCGAAACTCGGCGATATTCTCGCGTCTAACTCCTTTTATCCGTCGGAAGAAAGCGCGAACGGCGACATTTCTCAAATCGGCGATCGTTGTTTCGTCGAATTTTTTCATCGCGAATTTCAACTCGCGGCTCCCTGAAATTTGACATCGCGGAGAAAAATACGGCGGGACAGATGCGGTTTAATTTTTCGGGACTGACGACTCAGCGCTGTTGCAAACACAGTAGCAAAACACGCTCCCCGCGTTTAAACCGAGAAAAATATTCAGAAAGAAACGTGGGCTTTTGACGTGACGTATACTTATGCGTCCCGCTTTTATTATTCACTTGTATTATGCAATCCTTTCGCTTTACTGCAGATTACTACAAAAATATGAGACGGTCTTTTTCTCGTATTCTCATTAGGCGTTTATTCGCGGATTACAAAGCGGGATAAAGCCGCTCTTGGCAAACGCGATAAATATTCTCGCGACGATCAAAAATGCATCGTGACTCGTGACGAAGTTGGCGAGCGAAAACGAAATTTTCGCGAGGCTCTTGAATCGGACGCGCTCTCATCAATATCGCCGCGTCGATATTAGGAGAATTTTAAACGCGCAAAAATCGCGCGCGTGTTACTCAGAGCATCCGATTCCCTTTTTCTGCTTGCGCTCGCTACTATCTTCGAGAACGGGTAAGAACACTGTAGTGCACTCAACCGGAATTCCCGCCTTCAACTCCGAGCCAGATTTACGTTTCGCACGATTCGCCACAAATCCGTCTTATTCGAGACGAGAGAAGGTTCCCTCGGTTCCCGCGTCCTCCGGCCACCCGTCCCTCCCCCCCCCCCCGGGAGCGAGAGCTTCGATAGTCTGCAGACTTCCGTCCCCGTATTGCACGTACGTTTGATCGGTGATTTCTTTCATTTCTTTTTCTTTACTTTTCTCACCCACCCTGCCCCCCTCACTCTCTCTCTCTCTCTCTCTCTCTCTCTCTCTTTCCTTCTTCCTTTTCCTCCCTTTTTCGTTTCGTTTGGTATATCATGCGACAGCGAAGGCATATACAGCCGTGAAATATGTATGCTCGCCCGAGGCGGAGCTTTTTAAGCTTTTTGGCCGTGTTCCAAAGGGCCGAGGGCGCGAAGTCGCGTCATATTTTCTAAATCATCGCACGGAGTCGAACGTGTCCGAGGAAACGAGCGATCGGACGAGAATTTCCCGCGGAATTTTCTCCCAATAACACAGCGGCGCGCTTTCCGCATGTGGGTTATTCTCGATCCTGATAAACGATCACGCTTCTCGTGATTCAAACGCCGATCGCATTAAATTTGCGGATAGTCAAAGCCTGTGCCGATAAACCGCGAGGTAATTTCCCCATTGTGCGCCACTTGTTAATTATAATTATGATAAGCTGTTCAATCCAATCTTACGTGTATTGACAACTATTTATCTACTTGCATATTACAAAATGAATCAAAAGTAATAAAAAACCATACAAAAAAAGATCTTGATATATATATATATATATATATATGTAGGAAAATTTTTTTTTATGAAATATCGACAGGTTTATTTTTTATGTGCAAAAATACTTTATTTCACCATTTTAATCGGCGGACTGATATATTTCAATTTTAGTTCTTCCTCTTAATTTGATAAAATTAAATTATCGTACTCCTTCGTATATATTTTTGCAAGTCCTTTTCGCTTAGAAAATAATGTGGAGATAACTATGAAAAATACTGAAGATATTTTCTTACGGACATGTGGTATCGGCACATGTATGTATCAAGAGATATTACATCGTATTACAGATAAAAATGTAAGCTATAATATTGTTTCGATATCCGGTCGTAGGTGCAAGTACGTAACCAAGTAGAGGCGCAAGATACGAGTACGTGCTGTACACGCAAACTTTCAATAATAATAAAGTTAGTAATGCGACGTGAGATTATATTTTTCATTACTTCTTGGCCAATAATGTAACGTAACAGCTGTACTGTTTTAAAATTGAGTAATACAAACTTGTAGCGATAGCAAAAATGCCAGGAACGCGGCACCCAATTTTCCGTTGCACAGAAATTTTAATAAAAGTTTCTTTTGCAAATCGTAAAATAGATATTCCAAATATTTTTTAAATGTATTAACGTATGCGTAAATGTAGTCATAATACGTAAGTAAAAAAAGTGTGGAATAACGCAGCTGGAAATCTCGCAACATTCATATCATTTTACAGTCGCATTTTACGTGACCGAGCGGAGTTGCTGTAAATGAAACCAGAAAACGGCTTCCTCATGGAAAATGAAATGTCAATATGGTTTACGGTTATATAATTATCACGGAATCGAGATTTCTTGCGGAGATTCAAATACTGTGAAAAATGTGTTAGCGTAAAAAGCGCATCGTTACATCAAATAGCGTATAATTTACATAACGACTATGTAACCTCCTATTGCTTTGAAATCTCGGGTTATCTCATTTAATGTAAAAGAAAAAAAAAACTCATAGAAGACGCACATGTTATCAGAGCGTAATTTAATGGTGCGGCATGAATTCAACCGCGGATACGTAATGAATTATCTGCTCACCGAGCACATGTTACCAGGCGTAATAATCATGTCATTAAATGTGCTCTAATTTTCCTGATTCGTTACAGTGGACGGGAGATTCCCTGTTGAAATTCATGACACGCCACGTTAAATATTTTCATCTAGCTCACCTGTCTAGAGTAAAAGTATTTTTAATGCAACAATCTGTAACATATTTATATTTACATTAGCAACAATTGTTTCCACAACTAATTTAGCAACTATTTTAGAACTTACTCTATAAAAAGCTAAATTTTAATTAAAATAAATGTGTTTCAGCAAAATAAATATTGCTTCAATATACATGGCTCAATTAAAAAGTAGAATTTAATATATGAAGATATATAAAAAGGAATTCCGATCATTTTACGATTAAGAAGATTTGCGATACAATACAAAATCTTCCAAGTTAGGAAATACGTATCTACTCGTATTCTAGTAGTATCTATTTCTGGTGGTATCAGACAGTGAAAGAGCTATTGTCTTTAAAAGCATGTAATAGCACCCGGTAGAACCCAAGAGATTCAAGAATCTCTTTCGAATAATATCGTTTGGCTGTGATGGTAGCGAAACAAACGAAAATAAAGACAAAACCAGCAATCTTAGAATGGATGAAACAAGGACACATTAAAACTTACCGTCACAGATATAGTCATTAGTTTAATATACATAGAACATTCCGCAGCTACCACGATTTCTTACATCCGAGGATTTTTTAATTAATCCGCAGTCGACATCTTCTTAACGTTCTATAAACTCCTTTTCATTACATTTTAATTTTCTATGTTAGATATCATGGCAGCCACAAACTTTAAGATTCTATAAAGTATACTTGAAACTAATTGCTTCTTTCTGAAATTAATTAAGTTTATAAGAAGTCTTTGATGCGCTGAAAACTTCGCCAACTTTCCGTGATATTTTTATTGGAAAAACGTCTCTTTTAAACCAACCAAAAAAATCCATAGATAAAAAAGATATCGAGATAATTTTGAAATTTTCTATCTATTTTCTCGCCAACTAGTTTCGCGGAATAACAGTCTGTAATTAGAATTAATTACATAACGAACATAGAAATCAATTATCTAAAATAAAATTACTGAAGGTAAAAAAAGTAGGTAAAGTGGCTATGGAACGCCAGTAAACGTTTGAAAGGGTCGAAAACATCGATTTGCTCGTACGGGGCATGATTTCGGGGAGTTCCTTTCTCCCCGTATGAACGTCGGTTCTCTTTTACCGCCGTCACTTTCGAAGTGATTTTCCGCGGAGCCTTGCCGTCTCTCTGCGTGCTCGGTAGCTAGGCGGCAGCAAGACGAAGTGAGAGAGAGAGAGAGAGAGCGAGACCTATGCACGTGCCCGTTATCCTTCTTCTTGGCTTCAATCTCAGAGCAATTCTCGGCAGTGCCGGCTGAGACGCAATCCACGAACGTGGCACTATCGCGACCGCAAAACGAGATTTCGATCGCGCGGCGAATGGACTGACGTGAGTGGCGAGGAGATTCTACGACAATCCCGCGATAATTCGTGGCTTGCCGCGTTGAGACAATTCGCCAATTCGCGGAATGTTCGCGGACGTTGGTCGAATATACTCGAATCATTTTGAGAGAGAATATTCACCGCCTCCGTAATCATGCCTCGCATTTCGTGTTTTATTAAGAATACCCTATAATTTGATCGCGTTGGTATAAAATAATACAAACTTCGTGATTACATGAAAAATTTTATTTTATTTTATTGTGTACCTGCTTTATTATGGATTACTTTCATGTAAACGCCATATAAAATTAAATTTGATTATTTTCGTTTAAACTTTGAAAGCTTCGAAAGAAATTTATTATTAGTTAATAAAAATTTAATTAATTCCTAAATTCTATTGTCTACACCACAAAATTAATCAGCGCTATATTATTATGTTTCGATTTATTCAATAATATCTTGATTCATTTAGTTTTCATTATCATAAAATGTGGCTACGCAAAAACTAGTAACAATGTTATGTTTTGCAAAACTCATTTCGCTGTTTACTATCTTTTTACGTTCGTTACTCTGTCTTATATTCATTAGTTTTACGTAATGCTACACGCAAAACAGATTTACAATTTATGTTCGCGTGTCAGTCGTTTGCAAGATACGTTTGCAAAATAGGAAATGAATGTGGAAGAAAGCAAGACGGAGAAACATCTCGGACGGGACTGCATTATGTCTTATTGTTAACGTCAACACTGTAAAAGCTCCAACTGCTTAAAGGGTTATATATGATAACGATGTCAATTTTTAACACTTTGTTCATCGCAACGAGATCTCTCGCAGCCACATTGCGAGGAGCCTGGAAGTGTTCTATCTATATGGCGAACATCAATTATCCGAAAGCAGAAGAGAGCCTTTTATCTTACTTTCGTCCCGGCGCACCACCCGGCTCAATTTTGAGCGTTTCCCCGAGAAGTCAGAACTCCGTCGTGTTAGAAGACAGATATTATATGTTGGAAACAGGACATTAAGTCGAAAAGCCCACAAGTGCAAGCCTCTTACGCTCACTTCGAGAGGGAAGAAAAAAAAGCGAGAAAAGTACAAATTCTATCCGCGACTCCGGTAATCTAAACTTTTTTTTCTTTATGAGTCCGTTCAACAGTGCAACAAATTCGCTCTACGCGAAATTCCCCTTTCCTCTCTGTCCCTCTCATTTTCTCTTTCCCCTTTTCAACCTATTCACGGCGTCCTCTTTTTCTCGACGTTGAATTTCATACTCATCTCGTGGACGTTGCAGTTTCAACGCAATTCACGTTTATCGAGTGCAACAAAGGGCGGGATATTTTGTCGTTAGGTTGTTTGATCGTTCAATCAGACCTGTGTCTATGACAGTATACGATACATTTAACTTAGGCATAATAATAGAAAAAGATTTTATAAAATTTTATTTATTTGCAAAAGTTTAAGATATGTTAATTAATAAATAGCAACAAGTTATTCTTTTAAAAAGCTTTTCTGCGAAATTATGATAATAAAAGACTACGTTTAGAATGACTTTATAAATAAAGAGTAATAAAGAAATAATTCATTTTTATGTGTTTATTCAAAATTTAAATTAAATAATAATTTTATTCTTATATGCAATTATATACGGAATAATCTTTAAGTTATGTACATACATATTACTGTACATTTGTAAGAAACTTTTCATACATAAAAGTCTAACTTTCCCGCCCGCGTCTAATCCTCTAACTTCGTATGAACAGTCAATTAAATTAGTCAAACGAGCTCCAAGGCATCTATCGGCGATCTTCTCCAATCACCTGCAATTCCGGTAATACGCGGCGACGTACAGGTGGTACTCGGACCAATTAAGCGCATAACATCCCAAGTCGGAATCGCTTGAGTTCAGGATCCTTCATTCGCCTCCTCAGCTTACGGCGCTCTTACAAACATATTACCCCGAAATTCCCTTGCGCTCGCTTGGGTTCCCTGAACACGATCCAAGTCCGCACAAAGTGGCCCACTTCGTTTGATCAACGACCCCGGTCCCGTTCGTATCGACGTTACCTACGTATCGTTCTTAAATAGAAGCGTATCTCATTACATTATCGCGAACTGGAGCGCGATTAGGTGCTTATCGCGTTACTCCGGAGGAGTTCGGAGACACGATTTTTCACTTAACCCACGTCTTTTCCCACCACCCTCGGCCCCTTGGCCCGCATATCGGACAAAGCGGAGAATTCCGCAAAGTTTGGCCGAAGTGTGGAACGGCGCGATATTCATGGCATGGCCACCACTGCCGAGCACCATCTTGGACCCCTTCATCCCCCTGGCAGCGTGATTAACTAACCCCGAGCGACAACAATCTCGAGTTCCGAAAGGAGGGCTGCCACCGATTCTCCGATATCCCGGTAAATGGGCCAGTCTGGAGTTTGCTCTCGGCCTCGAAGTAATTGCACGCGCTCGGAGATAATTGCCGCGACACCTTTGTTACGAAGCTCCTACTTCGGGGAGCAGAGTGCTCCACGGGGTGTCCCAAAGTTTCACTGACATCTTCTTTCAGAAATAGATTTGCCATTAAGAATGCGAATCGGTCATTGAAACTAGGCTGATTTATGACGTCCGACGTAAGAAATGACACGTAATCTTTTTCTCGCGATATTTCTCGCCATTAAGACAAATGGATTCTCCGCACGCAAGAATTGTTGAGTCGCATGTAAGATATCTTCTCCCGTTCCTTTTTTTATCCGTTAATTAATCATTGCATAATTAAATTTAAGTACATTTTGCCTGACATTAAGCCAGTATGGTCAAGTTTCGCTATTATTTGTTAATTTATACAAAAGTGAGTTTATTCTGTGAATATATAATAATGTGTAAATAAAACATTATAATTTATATATTTTTTTTTAATTTAAATCAAAAGACTACTACTATGATTCACTAATTAAATCTCAATAATTTTCAGTAAATTAGAGATAAAGGAAGTAACAGTAGCTCTGGGACACTCTGTAGATGCAAAGCGAAGGAGATGGAACTAGAGAGTTGTGGTGGGAAGCCATGCAGAGAAGATGCACGATACTGAGAGCGTCGCAGCGGATTAGGCAAGGAGTGATGCGATAATTGGAAAGTGAAGAGGGAAAACTAACTAATTGTACGTCGTGTTCCTAAGCCCTCTCTCATTAGTAAACGTTCCCAGATTCGTGAGAATTAATTTAACAAATCGTAACTGTTTAATGTAACTTCGTTAACCTTACATAAAATAAAAAAAAAATTCGCATTTTTAATCATACTTTCTCTGTAAAAATAACACGTAAATAGAACAAGACAACAAATTAGGTCTGGCAGGAAAAAAGTTGCACGACAAAACTCAATTATTTCCCCCGAGTTACTCCAGAATAATATTTTTTTACGAATTTGTAGAACGAATTACTTCAAATTGATAAGGCAAGCGATGAAAAAAATTAAGAAAAAGAATATAACTCCATTAATTTATATAACAGAGGGCAGATTTGCTTCGCAGATCAGCGATACGTCAATAAAAGTACGTATAAGGCAGTATAACAAATATTGACCCATCCGCATGTACAATAGTAGATAAACCAGATGAAACTTTACCTACGGGAAACTATGACACTCATGGGACACCCGCTCCCTGCGAAACTTTCGACATCACGTGCCGACCGTCGAAATATCACTAAAGCGTAACGGTTCGGGAAAAAGTTTTGAGATGCATCGCGTATCCGCGTAGAGCTTCCCGTCTTCGCTATCGAAAGGACATAAAGGTATAAAATTACGTCTGGAGCTGCAATACTCAGGCGCGTAAGTTACGAGCGATGAATTCCCGCGGGAGAAGATCTGAGAACACACGCTTCCTTAAATTTCGCTACTTCTGTCTCCATATATTTGTACAAGTTGATTAGCCCTGCAAGGCACTGTAAAGTATTGACCAAATATACCTTTTACGATGGTTTTCATTCCTCTGTATTCCGCCTCTATTCCGCCTGCTTCGAGAGCTTTTTCTCGTTAGATGCCTCGAATGCAGGCGAGTAGTTGTATTTATAAAGGAACTTAAACGTCAGTCAAGTCACTCTTCCGCTGTGTCATTCTGCTTCTTTATTTATCGGCGACTATTGCAACCGCAGGAAGATCCTTAAGAGACTCTATAAATTAGTTTCGAGCTGCTCTGGATACTACGACATCGTTACGCACCTCCATTCTTTCTCGATCCAGGGTTTTGCGGTTTCAAGATATAAAAGAGATAGTTTCTCTCGTTTTACATGGATTTATAATAAAAGTTAATAATATTTTATAATCAAAATGTATGTAATATTTCATTCAACGCAGATTTAAGATATTTCTTATTTCTTTTTACCGAATATTTGAATTAAAAATCATTACATTTTGTTCAGATTAAATCTATGCAAAACCTTAATGGTCTTTTTAAAATAATTAAATAGTTAAATAGTTAATTGTTTTAAATAGTTTTAAATTCAAGAATTGAAATATGACATATAATATTATTAAATAGACATTTATCGATTATCACATAAAATAAACAACGTTGAATATATATACCGCAGAGCTAATAAAATATATGTATTTATATTAACAGTAAAGTGTTGATAAAATATTAATATATATTGACAATGTATATTGACAGTAATATTGATGTTGCGGATTCCTATAAAAATCGAATAGCGGTTTATAAAATAAAATAAAAATGTATCCGTAAACCTGCAGATATGCAATATCTTATCTTTTAACTTTTCTCTTACTTCGCACATATTTGTTTATTACTTTTAATTAACAATTAATATACCTCAATAAATTTTTATAACGAATGTAATATAAGATAATAACTTTTAATATTATCAATCTATTTATTGTCGGAGTATCTGTTAACGCTAAGTGTAGTATTCTAAATATATTAATAATTAGGAGATGAGTCTAAATAAAAAAAAAGGTGTAAAATACAGTGTTAATGAAAACTCTCTTGACTATATATTTTCACTTCCTTTTTTCTTTCAGCATAAAGAAAGAGTTCTGAGCTTGTTACAAACAAGTATTAGAGTACAAGTATTAGAGTAAAGTAACTTCCACTCTTGTGTAAATTCTTTTTGCAATTATCTTATTTATTTTTAAACACATCTTCAAATCAATTAATTAAGACACCAAAAAAAAAATGGAAATTCTTTTTAAAGAATTATTAATTAATTTAATAATTATTAGTTAATTTTTACTTTTTTTTTGTTTTGACTTCTACTAACACTAATATATATTCTATTTAATGAAATTCGGAATAGTGGTATTGCTCTCTAATATCGCGTAATTAGGCTCCTCGCATATTTAAATTAAAGTCGACCCTTTCAACTTGGAGTTGACGAGCGACGTCGTTTTCCTTTTTGCCACTCTGTCTCGTGCCTTCTTTCTCCCTCATGCCCTTCTTCCAGTAAAGTCGCTCATGACGAGTGCAGCCAAAGTAACGCGTTCTCTCGTCGTTTCGTAACTTCTTTCGTAACTCTCCATCCCTGTCTGCAATCCTGTCGCGCGCGTCCGACTCACCCTCCTTCTTTCTCTGTCGCTTTTCCCCCCAGACTCCTGCTTTTTCTTCGATAGGGTCGCGCTGCGTCGCTTCGAGAACGAGTTTAGCGCCGAGTCGAAAGCTCGGATGCGAAATGGCGGTAAGAACCGAAGAAGGGGGGAGAGGAAGAGAGAGAAAGAGAGGGATAGCTAGAGAGAAACGGAGAGAAGAACATCGAAGAAAACGCGCGTGATAGAAACGGAGAACATTCTCCGGGAGAATGACGAAGGACGAGATTTCAACGGTCGATCGCTCGGAGGCGGTTAAGGCAGCTGCGAAAGGTTTGAAAGCGATCGTGGATTGCTTTCCTGAAAATCACTGGCACCGGGAAGTTAACGGTCGGACAGTTACCGGGCAGAAAGTCGTTAGGAAGTTCCTCGCCGCGCGACCACAGCCCTCCTTCGTAAATTCTTTCGTTATTAGTTTCGTCGAATTAGTTTTGCGCCGTTCCGTAGCGCCGGAATTACGAGGCCTATGGAAGTTTCTGATAAAGATTTCATCTCGATATAGCGCCACTTGAACAGCGGTATATGATACTTTGTTAACTTCATTGAAATCGATATTTGCGCCAAGTTTCATGCTGAAAATTTCTCGATGCGTGTTTAAAGTTGAAGAAATATTTCTCAATAAAAATATTTATCATTAGACATTTATTATTAGTACGCGCTATTATATCTAAAGACAGAAATCTTCCGCTCGAGGTTTCCTAACAAATAGTTAAGGATTAAGTTATCATTGCTCTATCCATTTATCTTCCTTTAACAAAAATGCTGAGTTCATCGTAAATACGTCTAGGATTAATCGAAATAAATGTGATAATAGAGTATGTGTAGCATTCCATTGTCTCCCAAATGATGAGAAGAGAAGAATTATTACTTCGCAATCTCTTAATGATTATTAAATACGATCATTAATTAACTATCGTTCATTATTTATCATTCTCAATTTTTTCTTTAGGAAATTGCGTAATAATTTCATAATAAGTCCTGCTATTATTATGATGCGAGTTTGAGTTACACTATGAAAATATCACGTTGTAGGACACGTTCCTTTGTGGTCGCACCACAGGATTTTACGATTATGGTGGAATGTTCAGGGTCTCGGCTAAGGCCCTTTAATATATTGTTGCGTCACACAAGAGCGGTGGTGTTATAACTTCTGTCGCAAACGAATGATCGTTTCTTCTTACGGAAACTGAACTCGCGGTGATTTATCGAGAAATTCATTTGCTTAGATTACTGCAACAGACATTGCCCTCCATTAAGACCGGGCGGAGGTGGGCCGACAAGTACACGGAGGGCAAAACCTGATGTCTGCTCGAATGAGAATACTACGTACGGAATATACGGAGAGATTTTTGGTAGGGGAAGGGAGAAGTGGAGAAGAAGGATCGTAGAGGAAGATTACACCCTGGCGAAGAGTACATCGAGGAATGGTAGTAAGCTGGCTCCGCAATAATTATCCGACCTGATCCGATCTCGCCGACTATAAAAAGATAAGTGGTCCTAGCTTAATGCCGGAACGGAGACGTCATAGTAGTACAAGAAATTTCATTTGGTTGTAATTGCAAAGCCACGCAAAGGCGGGCATTCGCCTATGACGAGATGAAACGCTCCCTCAATCATCAGCAATTTGGTTGCGGATGTATCTATCGCGGCAGAATTTCGTGAATTCTGATAGCGGAGAATTACAAATGTTGAATCAGCTGTATGTGCTATTTCCAACAATTGCGCCATTATTTAAACAAGAATATGATTATGTAATTACAAGAGCTTAGTTTACGAGCAGGCAAAATACACTTTCTAAATTTATATGTTGTAATAATACATTTTAAGCTGTATGAAATAAGTGATAAAAAATTCGATATCACTACGACGCACGTGCAAACGTTTCAATGGTGCATTGCTTCGACAGTGGATAAAGCCGTTCCGAACAGATGTCATAATCTAAAGCCGTTTTCTCGGATCAAAGTTACTTATTCATATCCCAGGACAAAGAGGAAGAATGCAGTGACGCCGTATCAATACCTCGTACGATCGGCTCGCTAATTAATTATGAAAATTAAGATTTAAAAGTAAAAGATTGAAATTGCAAGTGAAATTACTCTGACACGTAAATCTTATTATCTCAATCCGTATGACACAGCACTTATGAAATCCAGGTCTCGTCGTTATTAAAAATGAAAAGCAAAAATGAAAAGCAAAAATGTCGTTTAAATGAGCAAAGGAATTACTTAAATTTTAAAATCCTCATTTTCAACTGATGCTGAACATTTTATTGGGGGAACATTTTATTTATATAATGCTTCGCTATGATTATCTTATTTTTATGTCGCAAAACACAATTATCATTGTACTACTTACGTAATTAATTTAAATACACATAGACATATTTTATAGAAAAATAAGTAAATTCTATGTAATAATATATATCATTCAATATGTTCTCATTATATAAAAAACGAATTAAAAAAACATCTATCATTCTCAATTCTATCATTCTCACAAATTAACTTAATTTATAGACAGATATACAACTCAAAGATTTGTACGTCAGATTAATAATTAAATAAATATTTTCTTATTTTTCATAGAAATTACTTTCATATCGAATTCCATAGATTTTTTTTCCATTATTTCGACATTTCTCAATGGAGAGTCGAGGAGTCCAAAACAATTTCGGCATTCTAGACTGAGACTGAGGGCGACGATACCATCGCGACCGTACGCAAGTTCGCTCGCGGCGAACGCATTGCGCCACTCGGGGAATCTCGTTTCCCCGAGCAATTCCTGGCCGATAATACCTGCGCCCGCTGCCGGGTGGGTCCTGATCGCTCGGAGAGAGACGTCGGTCGGTCCGCGGGATCGATTTTATTGGATCTTCTTAGAGATTTGTCGGTGCGCTGCGACGCAACGGGACGGGATGGGACAGAACGGGACATACGACTCGCCGGGGAAGGCACGATTCGCCTGACTCAGAATTTCGAGTATTGCTCAAACTTTCCAGATAGGATTCCGCGCATTGTAGCCGCCGCCATTCGCTCCCTCGCTCGTTCGCTCGCTCGCACACGCCGGCGTGAGAGGCGTTGCGATTGCAAACCGCGGATGAAGAAAGAGAGAGAGAGAGAGAGGGAGAGAGAGAGAGAGAGGAGGATGACCAAACGTACGGGGGATGGTGAACGAATGTTGGAAGGGGTTGCGCACCACCATCGGTGTGTATGGGAAATACATCTCTCTCTTTCTCTTCCTGTCTCTCTCTCTCTCTCTCTCTCTCTCTCTCTCTCTCTCTCTCTCTCTCTCTCGGTGGGACAGATCGATTTTCCTTTAATACTCCCACACCCACGTACGCGTCCGCACGGCTCGATCTCCCCGGGGGACACGATGAATAAAAAGTTTACCGAAAGCCGCGCGCGATGCAGCAACACGGCGCGTCGGCCGATGTCGATTTACGGTATAGGATGAAAGAAAGAGAGGGGGAGAGAGAGAGAGAGAGAGAGAGAGAGAGAGAGAGAGAGAGAGAGAGAGAGGACGGGGATAACGGGCGATTTTGTCGGGATAGAAGCGACTGCTGCTCGACGCCTTTGCCTCGACCAGTTTTACATAACGGAACGACTTATGTGACCGTTCACGGATTTAACCCTCGTGCGATTAACCGTATCCCTTGTGACGAACCTGTACGTGAAGATAGCATAGACACTGATGTTAAGCTCTCAAAGAGTTCTCTTAACTCTAAGGGGTAGTGAGAGAGAGAGGGGGAGGAAGAGAAAGAAAGACAAAGAGAGAGAGAGAGAGAAGAAGGGAGGGACGTTAATCTTGGTTTTAATCCTCGTTCGTGCACGAGAACGTTTTAAGAATGAGCGTAATTTATTTATACACGGCTGCGGATGTGCATTTTCGGTCTCGCGCAAGTATTGTTCCGCCAAGATGAAAGTACCTCAACCTATTAACACTATGCCGTGTTTCTTGTGTTTCTTGCTCTACCGGCTGACTATTATGCGCGTTTTAATTTCGCTGCGGTAACGTAGGTCGTAAGATGCTGGAATGTTGAATGTTGTTTAATAGAGGATCGCGCTCCGGAGCAATAAACAATAAATGATTATTTTATGAGGATATCCTCCGGTAGTAATAATATTTGTATAACGTAGTTGATACATCCGAGAAGATTATTTCATAATTGAACTTGCAAAAGGGAAAAGCTATTTTTTTCTTGTTCTTTGCAAAGAAACTCAGCTCCCCCAGCCTTTTCCATTTTTAACAGAAATAATATCCGGAATGATGTTCTAAGATCTTTTAAAATTTCGTAAAAAAAAATAAAACTTTACATAAATCCAAAACTTTACATAAAGATTCAATAAGTAAGAAACGAAAGAGGAAGAAAGCGCGAATATCGAGTGCGGAAAATATGTTTTAAATTCGGAAGTGACAGCAGCTCGCGTTCAATCTCGCCGAAGAATTCCGAAGCCAGCTGGTGTCTTTTGAAATATGCAAATTTGTTTCTATTCATCGTACTGATGGCGAATTGCTATTCCACGGAATCGCACGTAAGACGTCGCGAAAGTGCATCCGTAATCCCGACGTTCGAATCTCCCGTGCCGATTCGTTCTCGGTCCGCTCTTAAAAACGCGGTCGGGAAAAGAAATTATCTTCCATCCGGCGGTGCTCCATGCGAGTAATTACCCGATCGATGGAATAGTCATTCAAAGGGACGGTAAGCGAGCGCTACATAATGCAGGCATCTGAAGTGAATAGTGCTGAATATTTCAGCATGGCCGCAACGAGCGCGAGCTGCCGCAAAGCAGTAGAATGCTCCTCCGTCGATGTGTTCCGGTCGCGGATCGGATCGCGCCTGCCACTTCATCCGCCGGCAATCGATGCGAGCCTTATCTCGCTCTTAAAGCCGGGTGATTTAGCGGCCACTAGAGCGGACATATTCGTGTATAAATCGGATTTATGGGCCGGCGGACCGAACCGCCTGCGCGACATTAACGTTATTCAACGCCCGGTGCGCGGTGCACTTACATAATGTAATACTCGGGCATTTACATAATGCAAGTATCCAAGGTGCGGCCGCATTGAATCTTTCAGCTCGCCTTTCTCGTCCCCGGGGTCAATCGGATCTTTCCTCCCCTCCCCTTCACATTCGGACGACGCGGATCGTCCCGCGAATCGTCCGTCGAGCGAAAAGTTCGCGCGCGTCATAAGGCAGATTTTGCGAATCTGGAACGCGCGTGAAATATTTACGAAGCCGACTTTTGCGAGAATACGTTGACGACGGGTCGGGGAAGAGCGACGCCGGGTACGATGATGATTTATGCACGCAAACGGGACACGCGTCCGCGCTTCGTTTACGAAGCGTTTACGAACGCGAAGCTTAGCGACGCGCGAATATATGCAAGGTCAGTGCACTGGAGTAATAATGTTTTCCAAGAGAGGTTACTCGAGAAAATGAATAGTATGGAGTACGTAGAAACGCGATTAAAAAAATATGCAAAAAAAAAAACATAATCGTATATGTCATAAAGAAATATGTGTAATTTATGTTTACACGCGAATATACATAATTTAGAGATATTAAATAAAATAATAGTACTTTTTAATTTTAGAAAGTAATTTATAAAGAAACGAGATAGTATTTGATGAAGAAATTAAAACTGAATAAAGTAAAATTTGTTAAGTATGTACATCAGTAAAGATCTTTCTGCAGAAATAATATTCTAGCAACTCGAAAGAAAGTTAGACCGCAGATTACAAGCTATTATTAAAAAATAGTTATGAAGAGTCTTGCAGTAAATCGATGGCATCGATCGCATAAAAATGTTATAGAAAAATATCTAGAAATAAGGATTACATTAGAACTTTGAATCAGAAAGTTATTTTTTGTCGGCAAGCAGTTCGATGCATATATTGTTAATTATATAGAAAGGATGTTGCGTGTTAGCGTAAAACCGAGAATATATTATATGCGAGTACCGCGTTCTTTGATCGTCGAATTATGCGTCTTGTCGAGAGTGCATGCAAACACGAGTGCATGCAGTACTTCCTGTGTTCAGGAAAAGCATACCATCTGCCACAGTTCCTGGGACTATATTTTTATGTTCCGCGGAAACACCGCCGAAAGGTATTTCCCAGTAACCCTGTGGTAGCTATTTGGCTTGAACCTGAGTTGAAAAGGGTAGGTAAGTCGGGAAGTTTGCTTGCCGTTCACGAAAGTAGCTTCCAGGTTCGGTGCGAGGTATTTCTACGCCCCGAGCATTCCCGCACAAGGCTCAGTGTAACAAAAATGTTGATAAATATTATAACAAAAATAAACAGAGGCAGAATTAAAAAGAAATTTTCGCAAAGCTAATATTATTTTCAGGATTTCGATATAATTGATAAAATTTTCAGATTTAACAAACATATATATATATATATATATATATATATATACTATAAATTAATAAATTAATGGCGAGATTTACAAAATAATATAAAAATAATTAATAACGTTAACTGATTTATAATATAATATCATAAAATAATGGCAACGATATTTTTCGCTTTTCTCTCCTAATTCAAGTTGAATAGCTCTCTAGTTACAAACTTTGCGGAAGTGGAACTAGCAAGGCAGAGCCAATGCACGTTACGAAGCCAGTATGGACAAGTGAATCTCTAGGGTGTAAGTATCGACCATATGAGCAGTTATCGGACGGAAGTATCGAAGTTCGATGTAACGAGCTGTACAGTGTGCCCCGTTGTTGGCAAAATCGTTCACCAAGTATTTCGCGGCATCCTCCCTAACAGCTACGAAGGATGATTTTTTTCTCGATTGTCATTCGCTCGCGCGTTGTATCGTTGCGTGTTTTGGCAATGTGCAACGATCGGTTGCCCATGTCAGATTTTTCGCGCGTCAACCATCGCTATTTAAAACGATAAGCTTTTGTTGTGTTATTCGCGCTTTTTGCTGTTGACTCGGTCGCCCATTAATGTTTGCATTGGTAGAGAATAATGTACAATAATTGTGCCAGTTCAGTGGCTTTCGAAGTTTATCTAGTTCACCATTTCCGCGTCCATTCTGGCTAGCAATAGAAAGTATATTGGCTACAGTAGGGATATATTTTTAATAGCAATTAAAATAACTTTTCTCTTTAAAAATATCTGTAAGAACTTTTTATTATTATTAACAATAAGAAAAATAAAAGCTCTCAAAAAAGTGATAAAAATGTTTTAATTTTTAGTTTATGCAAATTTGAAAATAAAATCTTGATATTCGCGGAAATTCATAATAAAATTATAATAATAATATTCGAATCTCGTGACAATTTGCAATGTAAATACCCTCTTTTAAATAATTAAAACAATCGGTCCCATGTTAACAAAAAAATTTGCCGTTCAACGTAATGTGGCAGAGAGACATATAAAATTTGTATATTCAAATAACAAAATATTTTATCACTGTTAATTCTGTACGTGGTACGATCTCGTTTATTCGCTTTATTAAAATAACAATTGTAAATTGATTATGTTAACCTTTCAGTCTGGCGCTTATCTCGCTTATCTCGCTTTATGGAATCGGGGGGGAAAAGCCACGAATAGCCACGCGTGCCGGACAGTGCATTTTTAATAGAGTTCTCGAAGCGACGTCTTATCGACCGGCGGCGGCGCGCAAAGGGTTTAGCTGGCGCGCATGCAGTAGCGATACAGGCGTTCCTTGCCGGAGCGAAAGAGGTGACGAGGTGACCCACGAGGATGGGTTAAAGCATGCCTGACCGTAATTAAAGTGGGAGAAAAGCCGTCCGAGGCGAGTTTGCGAGTGTGCTCGTTGTTGGGTCGCTATTAAGTCTCCCGGCCATCACCCCCTGCAACAACTCGTTCTGTAGGAATGACACGACGTTAGTCTCCTGGAATTTTCATCCCGGAGAATTTCAAAAAAAAGATTAAATAGAATAATTAAGACGCGCGATAAGATTAAATCCAAACGATTCCGTGATAACGAGATATAATTGTTGTATAATAAAACAACTGGAGAACGGTAAGTATGTAATTTTGCACATAATAGCAATCAAAAGATTATTAAGAAATGATGACTAATTCTCACCATTAGAAGGTAGCTGCGTTATTGTGTTACACCTCGATGATACGTTTGGCCTACATTTGCCGGATCTACAGTCGGACGTTTTCTATATTTATGAGATTCTTGGAATTATACGACTGTTGCATATTATAGTGGAACGGTAATTCTTACTTGACTCTTTCGCGCTGGCAGCCGCGCCGAGCCGGGCACGATCAATATTTTTGTACGCTTCTGCTGTCGAGTTATGCGTCTCCACGCACTTAACTTTCCCGTAAAAGAAGGAAATGGATGGACAGCGTTTCGCCGGCGTGCCAGGAGACAGTGCGATAACCCATGGAGATCAAATACGTAAACGTAACATATACTGGCGACGGACACGACTGTCAAGTTCCAGCGAAATAATACGTCGAGAAAAAAGGGAGAGAGACGAGAGGGATCATTTGTATGGCGCGCAGAAAGCATATTCCCTCGAGCGTTGGACAGAAAATACGTATGGCTGTCGTATAGAATTAAATAGCATCAGTTGCAGCATTTTGAAAGTCGGTACGTCAGCGAAGCACAAGTCAAAGGGAAGAAAGTTACCGAGTGCAGAGTTGCACATGTAATCGAAAAAAAGAGATGTGAAGCAACGGCAAAAAGTTGAGAAAAAAATTTGATCGAAAAATAAATTACTAACAGCCA